>NC_133342.1:44029856-44174856 GCF_030506205.2 Paramisgurnus dabryanus
TAGCTTAATTTGTGCTAATATTAGCTATTTCAGTATGTGATGTTCTTCAGTTAATAACTGCGTATAAAATAAAAAATATGTTCAACCAGCCAGCATTTGTTTTGTTCAGAATAGTTCTGTAATTAATAGCCTATAAAAGTTGGCATAAAGTGAAGGCAGAAGCTCTATATTTTTTCGTTTGGCTATTTGTTTAAATTAATATTTCAGTTTGCGATTTCTTTCTTTGATTTAATGTGATGTTTTTCGTTTGATTATTTATTTTATATGAGGTTTTTCATTTAATAATTTATTCAATTTCAACACATTTTTTGTTTTGCTTTGTTTAAAAGTGAGCTAAATAATAGCCTAATTTCGGCTAATATTAGCTACTGTTTCAAATTCCAATAAAGTATATGATGTTCTTCTCTTAGTACTGCATATTCGTTGTTGTTTTAAAAAAAAATGTTTTGCCGTAGAGCGAAAACGGAGCGAATCGTAAGTAAGGACGGCGCGGGGAGTGAGCGAGGAGCGGAAAATTGTATACCCAGAGCGGAGTAATTATGAAATGCTTTGAGCGCGGAGTGCAACATTGTTTCCACTCCACTCCGCTCACATACTCTGGTAACAATGGAAAATAAAGGTCACCTGAAGCTTTTTTAAGCAGCCAACCACTACGCAAATCTCTCATCTTTGGAAATTCTTCCAGCAGTAGTCGGCTTATCTGGAATAAATTTGAACTGCTGTCATTGTGAAAATACATTTTATAGTCATCAGCAGCAGATGGTAAAAAAACATCATAGTCAAGTTAAGATCACAGCAGCAACAGGCATAGCGGCAGATCAACTTTACTGAATTTCCAGATGATTAGTAAGGATCAAACAGACTTACAGTAATATTACTTGAAATATAAACCACAGCTTTACAGTTATAAGGAATACTAAAACCAATTTTGGGACATTGAAACAAATCACTAACATGATTATGACTAGCTTATTATTGTATGATGTTAAATGATATAGATTTTTCCAAAACATACATAATTACAATCTTAATAATATCTTTATAATATGTTTGTGGATTTATTTATTTTGAGCTCCATTAGCTGCACACAAGCAACTACTCTTCCTGGAGTCAATACAATACTATATACCGTCTACAGGACTTTTACACAACACTCAATACATTACATTTTATTAAAAAAACACTAATGCAATTAAAACCACACCCCTACTCACACATACCTACATACAAATCCATACACACACTCATATACACCAGACTTAGTTTAAGTATAATTATAAAATATGAAATAATCTTCATCACAATGATCCAATTTGGTCATAACACTGTAAGCAAATAATTTATCATGAAATAAAAGTTTACCATTTGCAAAACACTTTAATTTATGAACAAATACCTTTTTAAAATAACTTTAAACTGATGTTTACTCTGTACATTAACAGTGTCTCTGGGCAAAATATTCCAACCAGACATGGCTCTATAGAACATGGTCCTCTTTCCATAATTTGTTTTTACTTTAGGTAATATAAACCTCCCTTCTGTAGCATATTTAATAGCATAATGATGTTCTTCAGAACTAAAATGTTCATCAGAACTAGCCTACGATGAAGTACTTTTGGTAATTTAGATAAAATTATATTTCTGCCTGCAACCAGGGCTGGACTGGGACAAAAAATTGGCCCTGGCATTTTGGCCCAGACGGGCCCACTACATAGGATCACAAATCTTTGTGCAATCTTGACTACCAACTCCATATAATGTTTAACTAGAAAAATATAAGAGCTGACACGTGACATTACAAAAATGTAAGCACTGTAAAATGCTTTGTAGGTTTTAAAAATCCAACTAACCATTCTGACCACCAACAAATAACAAAGAGACCTGTTAAATGTTACAATAAAGTTGCAGCCAGCCATCATTAACAATAATGTATATTTATAAATGCTTTATTTACTAAATTGTTGTTAGTTTAAGATTAATATTAATTTGGTTTGGAATTAGTGAAATATGTTTAATAAAACTGTGATCAAAACTTTGATGTAGCTACCTAATAACTCTGCCCACACTGTATTTTATTGCAGTGTTATCACTGTCATTCTGCAAACATTGACCATTCGTCTATCATGTGTGTTTTTGACTGTGTTTTATCAAGAGAATATCTAACAACAGTGTTTTAAAAGCAGTTCTGCTTACCGCACGTCAACTCGGTTCTCAGTCATCTCTTATTTTGACAGACGCACACTGACGCTGCATGCTTCATAACAAAGCCCGAAAAGTTACGATTGGGCTAGCCAAATGTCAATTAAAAAGGATCCAATGGGCTGCTGATTAGGTGTCTCCTGGGCCAGTGTGTCAAAAAAAAAACATCCTATGCTAACTCTTTTGGAAGTCTTTTAGCGCCATTAATGAATTAAAAACAGAAACAAAGAAAGAAACAACGGGCCAGGTTGCGCGATGTACGAGTGCTATGGGCTGGTCAGACAAAAATAAGTAGGGGAGACCGGGGTTGGTTGTCACAATTTTTATTCATGAATGAATTGCTCATCTTCAAAAAATCTTTCAGCAGTAATTCCTACATGAAATGAAAACTTGGGGTAGATTGTAGAATGTATTGTAACAGAAAGTAATTAACCATTAAAGTCACTCTGACACAATGTGAAAACCAACCCCATTTCAGTGATAAATTGGGATCTGAAAGATAATGTGTAACTTTTTAGTTTTTTTAGCTAGAAACTGCAAATAAGTTTTAATATGAATACCACGCCTATGATAGTTGTCATCAATGCCCCTTATGAATAAACAATGGAATTAAAGTGGATGATCAGTTACTTGAATTGTCTACTGTGTTGAGAAATAAAATGAAATAATTTTTAGTGCTAAAACCTCTTTATTATCGTTTAATTATGTAAGTTGCCTAACTGCAAACAAAAACAAATAAACAGACCAAGGGCCCTATTTTAACGATCTGAAATGCAAGTGCGAAGCGCAATGCGCAAGTGACTTTGTGGGCGGATCTTGGGCGCTGTTGCTATTTTCCCGGCGGGAGAAATAACTCTTGCGCCAGGCGCAAATCAATAAGGGGATGGTCTGAAGTAGGTTCATTATTCATAGGTGTGGTTTGGGCGTAACATCAAATAAACCAATCAGAACGCTATCCAACATTCCCTTTAAACGCAAGGGCGCAAGTTCCATGGCGGGTTGCTATTATTATGATGGATTTACCAGGCGCACGCCAGGAGCGGTTCACAGCCGAGGAGACCGACGTTCTTGTAAGAGCAGTCAAAGACAGAGAAGTTGTTTTGTATAGGGATAGGAGAAACCCGCCCAAATCAGCGTAGGTTAAACAGGCGTGAGAGGAAATAGCCACAATTGTCTCATTAGCTGGCATCCCCATTGCGCCAAGCATTACAATGATGTCAGGAGACGGGGGAATCCCAAGCTTGCCAGCTTAATAGGGCACGCCGTGTAACGGGAGGTGGATCTGCCTCTACACAGATCTGTGTCCACCCTCACCGCTGAAAGGGTTTGGGGGCTTTGAAATCGGACCCAAGAAACACAAGCAAGGTCCAACCCCAAAGAACACTTACAAATCAAGTTCATATACATTAAGGTTTCTTATGAAAACATTTTAATTATTATTTACAAAAAACAAACGTAATAGCCACATAACAAACTTATGAAAATATTTTAATCGTTATTTGCATGAGAATTTTTTTAACGCAGCCACACAATAAATAAAAACTATCACCACAATGCTCACCACTATGATTTCCCTTATCTCATGTGTTAATATTTTTTATTGTAACAATTTATGATTTGCAAAAATAACTGTTGCATCTGTGATAAGATAAGCAAAGTGTGTGCGCATTGTACATTATGGTCAAGCATGCGCCCTTAAAATAGCATAATGAACCACGCGCAACTGACTTTAGACTAGTTTTTTTTTGGTCAGTGGCGCAATTGTTTTTTGAAACTGCAAAATACCATCAGGGGTTGTTTGCGCCGGAACACAGATTCCAACCGAGTAAGTAAAATTGAATGATCAACAGTGTCGAATGCAGCACTGAGATCTAGAAGAATCAACAAGGAAAGACAGCCAGAGTCCGAAGCTATTAGTAAATCATTAGTGACATTGACTAAAGCTGTTTCAGTGCTGTGGAGTTTACGGAATCCTGATTGAAGGGGCTCAAAAAGGTTATTTGTGGTAAGATGTGAATTCAATTGATTTGCAACAATTCGCTCCAAAATTTTGGCAAGAAATGGAAGATTGGATATAGGACGGAAATTATTGAGATTATCAAAGTTGATGTTATTATTTTTTTATTTTTTTTGGTACGGGAGTCACAGCAGCAATTTTAAATGCTGCTGGCACTACACCAGTACACAAAGAATCATTGATAATGTTTAATACAGCCGGACAAAACAACTGAAACAACTTGGTTGGTAAAGGATCAACAATGGAAGTGGCAGCTTTCATTTTTGAAACCTCATTTGATAGAGAATTCAAATCCATTAAGGAGAAGTTTGAGAAATGAATGGAAGTAAATGCTGAGGCAGAAAAAGAAGAAACAGACAAAGGTAAGGAAATAATACATTTTCAAGCATGATCAATCTTAGAGCTAAAGAAATCAAGAAACTTATTACAAAGGTAGGTTGAGGCAGAACCAGTCATATAATTATCACATTTAAGTAGCTTGTTGATGGAATGAAACAATTGTCTTGGGTTATTTTGATTGTTATCAAAAATCAGAGCAAAGTATGCAGATCTTGCCGCTGCAATATTAGATTTATATTCAAGTAGGTGGTCTTTCCATGCCTGCAGATGAACAGTCAGGCCGGACACTCGCCACCTATGCTCCATTGCACGACATGATGTCTTCATTGCATGCAGATTGTCATTATATCAAGGAGGGGAATGATGAAAGGAAACAGATCGAGATTTCAACGGGGCAAATAAATCCAAACCAGATGAGAGAACAGAGTTAATCATGACGACTTTGTCTTCCAATGTATCAGATGGAGAAAAACAGCTTAAGGAAGAGTCAATATATTCAGCAAAATCAGTGGGGGCAATAGATCTCCATTTGCGATAGCTTATAGTACGCAAAGAGGTAGTGGTAATGACAGGTAGCTCCATATTAAAACATAAAGCAAGATGATCGGATAGCCCGAAGTCAGAGGTGGACAACTGAGAGACAAATGAACCATTTAAAATCACCAGATCAAGAGTGTGGCCTTTATTATGAGTGGGACACTCCACTAGCTGGTTCAAATCAAAACACTCCAATAAGGATGAAAAGTCTTTTGTTGTTGTAGAATCTTTTATGTTTATGTGGATGTTAAAATAACCCAAAATGAGAATTCTCTCAAATTTGAGGCACAACAAGGACAACATATCTGCAAATTCAGACAAAAAGTCTTTGCCTATCTTAGGAGGCCTATAGATAGTGACTATGGCAGTGGGGAGAGAGGCAGATACAGTCAGTACAAGATATTTAAATGAGTTGAACTGAGGGACATCCACAGGACTCATGATAAATTGGTGACTATACAGTACAATAATTCCCCCTCCTCTACCAGAGGATCGAGGAAATGAAACAATCCATATCCAGCAGGAGTAAGTTCATTAAAAAGAAGACCATCAGACTCTTTGTGCCAGGTTTCAGTTAAACACACAAGGTCAAATTTTTCTTCTATAATGATGTCAATCACAGCCTTGTTTTTGACAGAATGCGCATTGAAAAGTGCAGATTTCAACACGCGGGGAATAGTTAATGAAAACGGGGGGACCCCCACTTGCTTAATGGCTAAGTTGTTAAAATTAACCCCCATAAATGAGCACGACAGCCTTTGAGGTTTGCGCAGATATGTAGAATTAGTGATAATGTTTGATGATAAGCAAGAGAATATGTATATAGCGCTTAGGTCTAAAAAAAACAGCGTGATCGCATCACGCATATATGTCATTCGCCAAATAAAGCTTTGCTTTAAGATTCATCAGTTCGTGCGCGGTGTACCTCAAAGCCATGTTGAAGAAGTCCACACCAGTCGTAACCTCACAACGGTGAAGTTCCTGGAAGAGACAGCAGGAGAGTAGATTCCAGCATGGACAAACAGATCGTCAGTTGGGGTGAAAATTGTCAGACCTCCTGTGTGAGTAAAATTCATTTATTCTCATCGCAAACCACTCCTGTCACTACTCTACCCGACAATGTTCCTACTGAGTATCACGATCTGGCGGTCGCATTCAGCAAGACTAAGGGCCAATCCCATTTCTCTGTCTTACCCCTTCCCCTTCCCCTACCACTTCGTCTTACCCCTAGCCCTTGTCCCTCAAAACCAAGTGTTAAGCGCTAGGGGTGAAAACATACCCCTATGAAATGAGATACCGCTTGGTTACGGTTACGTCATCATACATCGTCGTTTGTTGGCTGCAACGTCACCAGACGCGACAAATGTTGATCACAAACTTCCAAGATGCCGAGTGCAAGTGTGTATATGTCGATTGCGTGGGTTTTGGTGATATTTTTGCGACTGTCTGCAACAAATCGCAGAAATCAAGCAAGAAGAAGGGGTTTACGACGCCTACGAATGCTGGTGGACCAGCTTACGGTATGTATGGATTGGATGCAAACAACGTTATTGTATTAACGCTAACCAAACTAACCAATACAGTAACGTTAGCTGAGCTGGACACGCGTAAATTACATAGACTTGAATTATATTGTAATACAAACCCAGTAAAGATCTATGTGTATAAGCAATATTGGTAACACTTCACAATACGTGTGCACTGTAATATGCATTAATTCATGACTAACTAATGTACAGATCGTCATGGGGTGATGTGTGACTCATTAAGACATAAACCAATATTTAATTATTACTGCATCAACAACTAAAAAAAGAGTATAAATGATTAACAGATGAATAGTTATTAATTACATGTGTCATAATGTATTAATTCCTTAATAACCTATTTTATCAACTAAAAGTGTAAATTAATGTGTTCATTACCTCAATAGGTCAAAGCTATGGACTTCAACTTCCAGCTGTCTGCTTTAAATAATCATTAGCTAATGATTTGCAAAGGTATCATTATATTATGACTTTACTTGTTGAGGCATGTGACTATTAACTAATTGTTAAGTAAAATGTCATAGTAAAATCCATAGTTTGGATGTCAAAACCAAAATGACATTACCTAACAATTAGTTACTTGTCATGTGCCTCAACAAGTCAAGTCATAACATAATAATCAAAATTTACACTTTCAGTTAATAAAAGGGGTTACTAAGCAATTTAAATAAAAAAATTCCAACTCAGTACATTAATAGTGTGACATGGTTTTCTTTTCCAGCCTGATGCTCCAACAAGATACTGTGCCATAAACCCCAACATGCCTATACTGCGCATGTGGTTCGATGTCGAGACTGAGCTGAGGCAGGATTTCCGCCTCAGCAGAACAGCGATGCACAGCTTACAGAGGCTTTTGCAAAGGGAGCAGGACCATGGCTGGGGTAATGACCTTGAAGTACTCGTATACACCTATTGGCTGGCACATGGACTCTCTTATCGGGTGGTGTGTCGTGTTTTTAATATACCAAAATCTACAGTTCACCGCATCATCCACAGAGTTGCCCAGAACATATGGGACAATCTGAGGAGAGCCATCTGCTTCCCTCGAACAGTGGAACTGCCTGCAGTTGGTCAGGGATTTGTCAACATTTCAGGAACCCCTGCATTCCACAATGTGGTTGGAGCAATCGATGGCAGCCACATACGGATAAAACCACCTCTGCGTCACAGATTAGACTATTTGAATTATAAAGGCTTTTACTCAATCAACATGCAGGCAATATGTGACTCGAATGGCAGGTTTCTGGACATTTATGTGGGGTATCCGGGTTCTGTCCATGACACACGAATAATGAAAAACAGCAGTTTTTATACCGCGAGACGGTATCCCCCAACGGGCTACATCCTTCTGGGCGATGGTGGGTATCCCTGTTTGGAAACTCCGATTTGCCTCATTACCCCATTCAAGGAGCCAGTGCATGGACAAGCACAGCAGCGATTTAATTACTATCAGTCAAGGGGGCGCAGCATCATTGAAAGGGCGTTCGGCATGATGAAGACCAGGTGGAGGTCAACACTTTTCAGAGCTTTGGAGGTAAAGCCCACGTTTGCACCCCAGGTAATTGCTTCATGTGCCTTTTTGCACAATGTGTGTATGGACAATGGTGACACACTGGTTCCAGACGAAGACATTTTAATGGATAGGTATGACCCCCAACCTTCCCGTGAACCCATGACATACAATGAAACCTCTGGGAATGACACAAGAAACAGACTGGCTGCCCTAATTTCCGGCAACATGCAAGCCCCATGTACATGACGACAGTGTCATATGCATGTATATATTTTATAGTTTTTTTATGTGTACTTTGGTGATGGATATGAATGCAGATGTTCTTATCTGTGTACTACTTAGGTCTGTTTGCAATAAATATTTTTAAACACACTGCATTGTGCTTTGTATATCTGTTTCAGTTATAACTGTTTTGAATGTCATTGAGTTCAGAAACACATTATTTGTTAACAAAATCTGTCTTTATTGCCCAATTAAGTGAACATAACGGGCAAAAACATTATATAAAAATATTATATTACAGAAGCATTATAAACTGTTAGAACCATAACTTAAATGTAAAAACACACATAAAAAAGGGCAATCAAATGTATAAAACACAACACTGTGCAAATGGCAACCACAAACAAAACAAAAAAACTACAGCTTATCTACAAGCTTTTCAAAAAGGTTTAAGAACCGCTCTGTCTTGGCCTCGCTGTCCTCGTGGCGCCTCTGCTCTTTATTGGACTCCTCAGTGAGGAAATTCAGAATGGGATTTTTTCTTTTTCTTTTTTTAGGTGAGGGAGTTGGGGGGCTTGTCATGGCAGAGGTAGAGGGTGCAGACATTTGTGAGCTGCTGGCTGCAGAAGTGCTGACTGCAGAGGTGCTGACTGCAGAGGTGCTGGCTGCAGAGGTGCTGATTGTGGATGAGGGCTCAACAATCTCCTAAAGGAACAAGAAAAATCTTGATTTACAATTTACAAATGTTTGTGGTCATGTAAAAAAATTTTCTATGTATTTATATATGAGAGAGAGAGAGCACACAGCAATTAGAACATGTGGTAACACTATAATAGCATTAACTTTTAAGTCACATATAAGCTATTAGTTAATGATGAACTAATCATTCACAAAACATGACTATACATTCATAAATGATTAATAAGTAATATGCTAACATTTTATGAATGTTTTGAAACTCAGTTATAAATTTGTATTAACTAATAATTTAGAACTTTCACAAATGATTAATAAGTGGTATGCTATACTGTATCTGTATATATCAGCGATTAAAGTTTACACTGTAGATTAGGGGATGCAGAAATCTTTGTAAATTATTTAACACTTTGTAGTGTGTACTTTAATGTAAATGCTGACTAGTGAGGGTATAGACAGCCGTCTTCTCTGAAACACATGGAGTATTTAAATGCATGTGCAGCTGATATGAGCTTCAGTGGAAGGTAAAACTGGTTAACATCACTAGATCCCATTTATGGCATTTATAAACATTAATCTGCTTAAAAACAAATAAATTACTCTTCTTACACTGCCCTAGCAGTATAGCATACCTGCATGTTTGACCTTTTAAATTAATTTTAACTGAATTCACAAACATTTAGAAAATGTTAGCATACCACCAATGTTCCCTCTAATTTTTTTCAGCACTGAGCAAATAATTTTTTTTCTGAGCACACATTTCAGTACTGTGAGGAATTCGCAACCACACGACCTACCGAAAATGAACACGAGCCTGCGTTAACCGTAGGAGATTCAAAGAGATGACAGTGTAGCGTGTAACGGGGTTTAGTGTATACACACGTATAATGTTCAATGTGGGCCTGTGTATAAATCCCAATACATGTAATTAACACTCTCTTTGAATTTACCAGGTACCTGGGTTTAGCAGATTGAACCGTTCACCTCAAGCTGAAAATCAGTTCTCATATACTACAGTGCAAATAAATAAATAAATAAAATACTTGTAAAAGTGTAACACTGTTTCATTTTGTTTGTAATCCAAATTCATGATTCACTTAAATGACTCTGTTGGGTTGAATTCATGAATCAATTGATTCGGTTCAAAGGACCGAAAAATCCAAGAAATCCAAAAAAATCCAAGAAAATACGGAAAATGAAGTTTCAGCGAATTCACGTCCTAGTAGTTGTCGAAACAAAAAGGAAATATATCCTCCTACCAGTTCTGATGAATTCAAAGCACAGCTCTGGTTGGCTCGCCTTTTTGTATACACCTTCACTTAATTGTCTCGCGTGTCCAAGATGGAGCAGGAGAACTTTACAGATGTTCGAAATTCTCACAAAAAAACCCAGCCTTGTAAAAACACAAGGCAGAGCAGTAATTAATCTTCAGTTCAACAGATTTATCAATAAGCATCATGTAAACATTTCAAATAACAACCTAACTCAGGGTTTCAACACTTATTGAACATATTGACACTTAAATTTTTTAATCACATTTACGTTACTTGACTGTTAACTTTCAAATGTAAATAGCTTCAGCTCGTTCGTTATATACCAACGGCCAATGTAAACAGACTAATAAAACTCATAGTTTGCTGCCAAATTTGCAACACTTATGCCACAATGTCAAGTTAATATTTAGAATATAACTCACCAAAGCATACATTTTAACTTCTTATTTAAAAGAAGAAGTTCATTCGCAGTGTTTTGATGCTCTGTGATTCTGCATCTGCCTCCGTTCTAATTCTCTATTTTGCTCTCTCCTCACTCTAGCGACAGCTTTTCCAAGTTATCGCATCACTTCAGGAATCCAATAATTTGTTTTAAATCACTGTTTTGAATCTGAACTTTTTCCTCTTAATAAATATTTTAGTTTCTTGAGATCGCCCCGTGCAGCTGCTCATCTGGCTCGCTCTCACTCTGTGCTCGTGCGTGCTGGCAGCGTCACTGTGTGAACTGAATGCGCTGCTACCATTGGCTCATAAAAGTGTCTGTCACCGTAGCAAGATCAGCGATTGGTTGAAAGTTTCTTCTCCTTCTAGAACACTCGCCTTCTCTCTCTCTCTTAATTCTTTTACAACAGCAAATGCATCAATGTTTATGTGCGGTCTGAAAAATGTGCGCGGTCTGACAAATCTATTGCGCGGCCACTTTGGCTGGCCTGCGCGGCCGCGCACGCGCGCAGCTTAGAGGGAACATTGCATACCACGTATTAATAATTTATGAATGAAGTGTTTAGTAAATGATTAGTTCATCACTAACTAATAAATTGTAAATGAAATTTAACTAAATTAACGAAACATTTATAAAAGTTTAGCATGTCACTAGTTAATTATTGTAAATGTATAGTCATGTTTTATAAAATATTAGTTCAACTAATAACTTATAAGTAACTGAACGTCATTATAAAGTGTTACCTAACATGTTAACATTCAGCTGTTCTGAAATCCCAGACCACAAAATGTACTGCATTACATACCATGAGGATTGGTGTGGGATCCTCATAAAATGATGCCACCACCACAGGAGGGTCAAGTGAGGGCCTGGCACCCAACACCTCATGCATTTCCTCATAAAACTGCCAGGTTGCAGCAGTCACTTCCCCCCTGTCCGTACCTGACCCTGTTTTGGGAGTTCTTAGTTCCTGGAAAGACACACAACACACATAAAACAAAATGATGCCTAAAACTTATACAGTATGCATTCATTGCTTTGCATTGAGGTTAAAGAAATAGGGTTTTTTTTCTTTAACACAACATCACATACCTTGTATCTTTGCTTCAGATTCTCCCACTTTTTTGATGCCTGCTGGCCAGTAACCCTTCCCTCCAACCCCATTTCTTTCATCAGTGTCCTTTATCATAACAAACAACATTGTATGACCAGGAAATAATTACAGAATGATTACAATAATACAGTAACAATACAATAATGAATGGATACAACATGAATGCATGATTCACTCACTCCCATAGTTGCTTTGCAGCATATTTTGATTTTAGAAACCGCTGCTCATTTTCAGCCCGAAAGTGAATCATCCGCCGAGTTTCTTCTGGCGTCCCTGTGTGATACAGGACGGTATACGTAAAGCACGTACCGATGTCTCCAAAGCAAGTAGTGTTATGCACTGATATCAAACGAAATTCGCTGCTAACGTTAATGGAATTTAGTTAAAACTGTAGACAAGCATGCAGTCCATTCATGGCTAGTTAGAGAAATACGGGAATGTTGTGCAAATCAGCAAATACGGGAATGTTGTGCAAATCAGCAAAGTAACGTTAGCGTAGCAAACTAGCGAAATTTTAAAACATTTAAATTAAGAACATAATTCAAATATATATGAACAGGACTGTGTAGAGCACAAAACAAGACGTTAGTAATTTTTAAATTAATTATTAAGCCGAAAATACTTACATTTATGGGACTCTCTGGACGCTCTGGCCGTCATTTTTGCCGGTTGCGCAGTGTATTCTGGGTACCCCTTGGTTTCAAGTAAGCTCGCGGAAATTCTTGGTTTTAAGGGGTATCTACCACTTGCCCTTAGCCCTACCCCTTGATCAAAACGAGAATTGGGATAGCCCTTACTCTCACGTGAACGTGCAAAACTAAGGGGTAGGGGGAAGGGGTAAGACAGAGAAATGGGATTGGCCCTAAAGCTACTCAACTACCACCCCATCGAGCCAGTGACTGTGCCATTGAATTGCTGCCCAACACAACACCACCGAAGGGCCGCATCTTTCCCCTGTCTGCACCTGAAACTCAAGCGATGAAGAAATACATCATAGGAGTTGGCCAAGGCGTTCATTCGTCATTCCACATCACCAGCCGCTGCGGCGGGATTCTTCTTCGTAGATAAGAAGGATGGTAGTTTACTTCCTTGCATTGATTACCGTGGTCTCAATGATATTACTGTTAAGTTCCGTTACCCACTGCCACTGGTCCCCGCTGCACTGGAACAACTATGCAGCGCCAGAATCTACACTAAACTGGATCTTCGCAGCGCTCATAATTTGATACGAATCCGATAGGGAGACGAGTGGAAAACGCCATTTTCTACGATTGACGGCCACTACGAATACTTGGTTATGCCCTTCGGGCTATCTAACAGTCCGTCAGTATTCCAGTCCTTCATTAATGATGTCTTTCGGGATATGCTTAACCGCTTCGTCATCTTCTACATTGACGATATCTTGATTTACTCAGATTCACTTAAGCAACATATTTTTCACGTCAGGGCAGTCCTCCAACGTCTCATTGAACATCAACTTTACGCCAAGGCAGAGAAGTGTGAGTTTGATCAGTCATCAACCTCCTTTTTAGGATACATCATCAGTCCCGATGGAGTCGCAATGGATGAGAAAAAGGTAAACTCTGTACTTAACTGGCCCAAACCCACCACGGTGAAGGAACTACAACGTTTCTTAGGATTTGCCAACTTCTATCGACGGTTTATTAAGAATTTCAGTATCATCGCCGCACCTTTAACTTCGCTAGTGCAAAGGACCAACCACAAACTAGCCTGGAACCTTGATGCTGAGAGCGCATTCGAAAACCTGAAGTCCTTGTTCACCTCAGCCCCAATCCTTCATCATCCAGACCCAGAAAGACCATTTATAGTAGAAGTTGACGCCTCCAACACCGGCATCGGTGCCATTTTGTCCCAGAGGCAAGGCAATCCACCTAAATTATTTCCCTGTGCCTTCTTTTCTCGTAAACTGAATTCCTCTAAACTAAACTACGATTTGGGCAATCGCGAGCTATTAGCGATGAAAGCAGCACTCGAGGAGTGGCGACACTGGCTAGAGGGCGCCAAGCATCCCTTCACCGTTTTGACTGACCACCGTAATCTTGAGTTTTTACAATCAGCTAAACAGCTCAACTCAAGACAGGCTAGATGGGCACTTTTTTTCACAAGGTTCCAATACACCATTACATATCGACCTGGCTCAAAAACACCAAAGCTGACGCCCTTTCATGTCAATATGACTCTGTCCCTCAGTCTGTTTGCCCCGAACCCATCATCCCACCCTCCCTCATTGTTGCACCCATACAATGGAACATTATGCGGGAGATTGATCAACTCAATAACCTCAACCCACCACCAGTTGAATGTCCTGCTGACTGTATATTTGTTCCTCTATCACACAGGAAACGAGTCATTCTCTTGGTGCACACATCTCTCTCCTCTGGCCATCCTGGCATCAACACCACCTTGCAAATGTTAAAAAACAGGTTTTGGTGGCCATCCATGTACCCCGATGTAAGCTCGGCCATCAATGCTTGTTCCATCTGCGCCACCAGCAAAGCCCCTCATCAAGCCCCGGCAGGCCTCCTTCAACCCCTCGAAGTTCCACAAAGACCCTGGTCGCACATAGCTATCAACTTCGTCACTGATTGACCCAATTCCAAAGGCAACACTGTTGTTCTCTCCATGGTGGATCGATTCTCAAAATGTTGCAGATTTATCCCTTTGCCCAAACTCCCATCTGCTATGGAAACAGCAGAACAATTCTTGCATTGCATCTTTCGTTACTATGGGCTCCCAGAGGACATTGTATCAGACCGGGGTCCCCAGTTTACGTCCAAGGTATGGAAAGCTTTTTTCAAATCTCTCAACATTAACATCAGTCTCACATCCGGCTATCATCCACAATCTAACGGACAAGTGGAACGCCTCAATCAAGAACTTACTAAATTTCTCAGAATCCATTGCCATCAAAACCAACATGACTGGTGTCGCTTCCTACCTTGGGCGGAATATGCTCAAAACTCTATCAAGAAAACCACCACTGGTCTCACCCCGTTTCAATGTATCCTTGGATATCAACCTCCGATGCTCCCCTGGGACGATAAACTCACGGATGTTCCTGCTGTAGACGCCTGGTTCACACAGAGTCAAGAGGTATGGGAACAAGCACACATCCATCTGTCACGAGCCATTAAGAAGTTCAAAGACAAAGCCGACCGCCACAGACGTCTCGAACCCAGCTACGAACCTGGCCAGCTAGTGTGGCTCTCAACCAGAGATTTAAGACTTCGTCTCCCCTGCAAAAAACTAAGTCCCAGGTATGTTGGCCCTTTTAAAATTGTCAAACAGATCTGTGACGGATGTCAGCATTAACGCCCCCGGTACACAACCCTCACATTCACCCGTATATTAGCGAGACTACATTTCCCATAATTTCCGTGACCCGCTGATTACGCACCAGCTGCACCGTATCAGTGGGTCTATTTAACCTGGGACTGGGACACCTGAACTTTGCGAAGTCTTGTTTGCCCCAGCAACATTTTAGCGTTTACCTGTGTTTTCTCGTGTTTGATTTCCTGGTTTATATTTCGGACTGTCTATTGGATTATTGCTGCTCGCTGCCTGCCCCGACATTGGACTGGATTATCGTTTATGATTGTTCTCTGCCTGCCTAGACATTGGTCTGTGTTTACGTTTGTGCATTACTGGAGTGTTACCTTGTTTTGGTTGTGCATTTACTACAATAAAGAGTTGCAAATGGATCCACATGTGTCAGACTCGTCACAATTACACTCCAACCTAGATTTCTTGTGCTTGACGGAGACCAGGCTTAATCAAAATTCACCATCAGAAGTTTTAAATGTTCCCGGTCTTAAAGTTTTTAGAAAGGATAGAGTAGAATCAAAAGGAGGCGGAGTCTTAATATTTGTGAAAGATTGTTTTCAGTGTCATGAGGTACAATGGTCATGTAATGAGTTGGAGTGTATTGGACTTAACATAACTTTATCACCATCTATGTCACTTACATTATACCGCCCTCCATCTTCTAGGAATATTTTTTATGAACATTTTGGAAATGTAATTTTAATAAGGAAGTGATTATTATGGGAGACTTTAACATTAACTGGCAAGACAGATTATCAAGGAAAACATTAAAACAAATTACTGATGATGTGAACTCACTCAGTTGATAAAAGGGCCTACTGGAGTAACAAACTCCTCAAGAACACAGATTTAATATTTGGCAATAGATCAGAGCGAGTCGTTAAATCCTTTAATATGCTGACAGGACTCTCTGACCATAACATGGTCTTGATAGTCAGGAAGCTAAATAAGAAGCGTTTCACTCCACAGGTTCAAGATCAGGAATCTTTAAATATTCCGAAAAATATGCAGGATCAGTTTATAAACGCTGTCCAGAGCATCAACTGGGAGAACTTTCTTGTAGAAGACAGTCAAATAGTTACACAACAATTGAACAATGACACAGACAACGACACAGGAAAAAAAGAATAACATTCCTTGGATAACCACAGAAATTTTCAACTTAATGAAAAAACGTGATATGGCTTTAAAAGCTGCAAACTTCTTTAATTCTTTAACTATAATTAAAAAAGCAGGAAGTAACACAATTATCTGGAGTCAGTTAAAAAAACTAATGTTTCATAATGTTAACAATGCTAAATCACTTGAACTTGTTGTTAATGGGACATTGAGAAATAGGCCAGCTGAAGTGGCTGATGTTCTTAATTATTTCTTTGATTCTGTAGGAGATATCATCAAGTGTTTTTCTACCGAATATAAGAATTTTCCTTGTAAAGGTATACACATTGAACCAGCATTTAACATACAATCTATCACTGAGCAAGACGTTATGACAGTGATTCGATCTCTAAGACCATCCAAAGCAAAAGATGTTATTGGTATGAATACTATTATGCTGAAAGATCTTTCTCAATCATAAGTCTACCCAATTACGAAAATTGTTAATCTGTCATATGCTCAGGGATTGTTCCCAAATGTGTGGAAATTGGCTGCAGTTCTTCCTGTGTTTAAACTACTTATACTTATAATACTTAAATATTTTTAAATGCATGTTTATCTTTCCCAGTACTTGTTGAAGTTTTGGAATAGTGGGTTAAGCAAAGGAAATTGTATAGAAGTGTTGCACACTTTGTGCACACTGCAGGCTTTCAAGAAAAAAGTAAAAACAAAAATGATGGGCCTATGCCCCAGTAGAGCTTTATATCTAGCAACGCCCCTGGTTCTGGTAATCACATCATTCAACTATTTGTCCATGAAAAAAACTGTACAACATACATTTAAAATGGATTAAATTAAATTTAATTTCATTTATATGGCGCTTTTTACAATAGGTAATTGAATCAAAGCAGCTTTACATTAATAGAAGCAGGGGAAAATACAGAAAAATTGACAGACAACATAAATGGCAAAATACAGCAGCTATGAATAAGTTTTACAAGCAAGCATGTTGATGATGTAACATATAATAGAGGGTGCTTAGTTAAAGGCACAAAAGAGGATGTTTTTCGCCGACTGAAAATCCAAAAACGGTTACTGAGTTTTTTAAATGAGCGCATGCGTAAGAATTCAATTCAATTCAATTTTATTTATATAGCGCTTTTCACAAGTGTTAATTGTTGCAAAGCAGCTTTACATGAGAAGATGTAGAGGAGAACACAGAAAATCAATAGATAGTATAAGAAGTAAAATATAGCGGCTAATGTTAAAACTGTACAAGCGTGCATATTAATAATGTAACGTATACAGTAAAGTGCTAAGTTAAGCCAAAGTTGGCTGACTCTCCCTGGGACTAAAAACCCCCTTAGGAGAAAACCTCGTGGGAAAAACTCCTAGAAGGACAAAAACCCTAGGGAGAATTTAATATATATTTATATATATAGACACGGTAAGGATAGGAAGCGGGTAAGCGGATTAAACTGGTTCAGCCGGTCGTCGTTGGTCGCGCATCGGCTGGGCATCACGTTGAAAGTAGATCAGTGGTGCGATGACCTTCACAGCAGCAGGAACTGGGTCTGTTTGTCTCATTGTCCTCGGGGTCGAGGACGAGACAGGGAGACAAAAACAGAATTCTATTAGCGTAGGGGCCGTTCGCATGTAATGCAAGTGTCATACATTATAGTGGTTTAATTCAGCTCGGTTCCAGACAGGCTAACTATTGCGGCAATAGCATATTACCCATATGAGGTATGTGAGTGCTTTGCTCTAGACAAAAATAATTACTGCGGGAAAAGTACATTTACTGGACATTCTATGTGAATGCTTTGTTAAAGAAGAATGTCTTAAGTTTAGATTTAAATTGATCGGCTGTGTCTGATACTCGAACATTATTTGGTAAATCATTCCAGAGTTTAGGGGCTAAGTAGGAAAAGGATCTACCACCTTTAGACACTTTTGATATTCTAGGGATAATTAAGTGACCAGAATTTTGTGAGCGCAGTTTACGCGATGGATTGTATTCTGATAGTAGTTCTTTAATATACGAGGGCGCTAGGCCATTTAAGAACAGCCTCCCTCCTTCACAGCTCATTTCTAGGGAATGCCTTCCAAAACTCGTGCACGAATATTTGAACAAGAGTGTTTGTTTACCACCGGCATATGCTTTGTCGCGTCAGTGGATTCATTATGTAAAATGATATGATAATAAACACACAAGATGTAACGTTAGATCAGTCGACGCTACTCCCATTTCAACTAGCATGTAGCAGACTGGTCACTGTCTTACAACTACAGTACATGAACAACGTCAATATACCTGAATAACAGTACAACAATAATTATTCCACAAAGAAAGAATAATCACTGTTACCTGTCGGGAAGAATTTTTGTGAACTGCGTGTCTGTCTTGACACCTCTCTGTTCCTTCATTGCTCTCCAGCATTGAAATGTTTCTCCAATAACGACTCTGTTTACGTTACGTTCTTCTGACAATTTTCTCCTATTCCCAGCGGCTTATAAAAAGTGTTTCTTTTGTGTCCTCCTTTGGGTTTTTCTCTTCCATGGTGCAAATTCGAGGAGGAAAGCAGGATCGACAATGAAAACAAACCGAAACTTCAGATGGAGTTTCATGCGCTATGCGCATGCGTCACCTGTGTAAAGTTACTGGAGCACGTACATCTCTCACAAGGATCGTAATAGCAGTGATTGACAAGCCAGAGGGCCAATCGCTGATGCGATGACCGCATGAGCAATTGGCTGATGTTTTTAAGGCCCTATGTTGTGCACAGATGACGTATATTAATATTATTACTTTCAGTGAACCTAATAAATAGTCTTTTATCATTTAGTAAAGACAGTTTCAAGTAATATTGCAGGGTTGATAAAACCTCCTAGGAGAAAAACCCTACCGCATTTTTAGCCAGGATGAAAAAAGCCCTAGGAGGAAAAAACCCTTGGTATATATATATATATATATATATATATATATATATATATATATATATATATATAGACTGTGTGTGTGTGTGTTGTTTTCATTTTAAGGGCCCAAAGTCAACTTTGGCAGAAACTGAACATGACATAGAATCAACAGAGGTATTACAATTTATTTCGGTTTGGTACCGAAAAGCCAAATTGCAACACATACCTGTCACCCTTTGTTAATGAATGCAATTATTTACATACTGCTGGGTGTGACTGGAGTAGTGCAGATGGAATTTGTGGTAGATCAAAGGTGTTTCCTTTGGTTGCTGTTGGTGATTCAGTTGCAAGACCTATGGTCCAAAACTTGAAGCAGTTTAATGGAGAATTTGGACAGTGACAGCAGGTGACAACAGCAGGTGACAACAGCAGGTGACAACAGCAGGTGACAACAGCAGGTGACGCGCTCTCTGCATGCAGGTGGTGTACATTTTTTTCACAGATGCAGATACACCGAGAGCGGTGCGGCAGTGTCAAAACATTTTCCCCAGGTTTTCATGTGAAGTAGCAAGTCTTCTCGAGTCAAAAGGTGCAAGTCCAAGTGAAGTCATGAGTCATTGATGTTGAAGTCCAAGTCGAGTTGCAAGTCTTTGTACATTTTGTCAAGTCGAGTCTGAAGTCATCAAATTCATGACACGAGTCTGACTCGAGTCCAAGTCACAGTACTCAAGTCCACACCTCTGGTTGGTACTGACCAAGGTTATTATAGTTATAGTTTTTATTTTTATAAATAAAAAGTTTTGCCACATCTTTTGATCAATTCTTCATTAGCCGCTGACGATTTCCTCACACTGTGGACTAGTTTTCTTGCTTTTGTTATGACTGATTGAACACTTGTGTGCTTCATGGCATCTTTAAGTGTGAGCTGAAGGGTGTGGGCCAGGCATGGCATTCTCTGGAACTTGTTCTCCCCATCTTCTGCCAGGTCAAGTTCTTAGCAAAGCAAAAACAGAAAACAATTAGATAATTTAAGCATTAAATATAAAATAAAAAATGATAATAATAATCATCTGTATCTCTCAAATGTAAATCTGAATGTCAGTGAACATGTCAGTGCATCAGAATGACAAGTTCTTGTGTCATTTTTACAAACAGTCAATGTTCAGCATGTTGTAACACTGTATTTTGTAAGTATTTTCTGATATAAGCTATGGCTAAGATTTAAAGGAGCATTTCACCCGTAGAAACATTAATCTTTATTGAAAGTGCGTCATATTTGTAGTCGA
Organism: Paramisgurnus dabryanus; assembly: GCF_030506205.2. Classification (NCBI taxonomy): domain Eukaryota; kingdom Metazoa; phylum Chordata; class Actinopteri; order Cypriniformes; family Cobitidae; genus Paramisgurnus; species Paramisgurnus dabryanus. The sequence goes on from NC_133342.1 coordinate 44,050,405, forward strand.
AATGTAATATACATTTTGAATTTGGTGCCTATTTGACAGAGAAAAGGGGTGTTTGTAGTCTCACCCCCTCAACAAAGATATAGCACTTCCTTCTTTCAATGATGCAAAATGATGATTTTTACATCATTGAAAGAAGGAAGTGCAACACTGAAATCTGTATTTCTCCTGTCTCAGTGGCAACTGAGGAAATTATGCACGACCATTGAAAAACATGACTGGGGTTCTAACTATACAAAGATTAATGCAAATGGGTGAAGTGTCCCTTTAATGACAATTAAAAATGCACAAGGTTGCACTTTTTCTGTGTGTTTTATATCAGTTTCAGCAGTAAAAAGTTATATATTGCAAGAGATTTACACTTTTACTGTTTGTACTGTAATTTGTTGACAGAACATGCCATTGTGATGCAGAAAAGAAAAACACAATGGATATCTTAATTCATTTCAGACATGTATAGAAAATGAAATTCAACCATTTTGCATGTAGTGATTTAGTTAAACTATTCAACAGAGAACCAGTAGAATACATTATGATCAACATGATACACAACTCATAATGCAGGAATCAGAAATGCAAATGATTATGTACAATGATTAATCATTTGCATGAATATGTCAAAGCATTTGATGTGTTCAAAAGAATAAGAACATTGCTTTTATTATGTGCTCAAGTGACTACATGGTGTGGAAGTTGAAGTAGTTTTGAGAATTTCAATTCAGATCTGAGAAATGCACCAAAGTGACACACTGCATTTTTAAAATTCAAAAATATATTTGTCACTATAACCACACTCACCATCGCCTCCAATCTCATTCTCCTCCTCCTCCTCGTCTGACCCCTCTGACTCCTTCCACAGTTCATTCTGCTTGTCTCCTTCACCTCTTGGCTGCGCCTGAGAGACAGCACCATCTCACTCACGGCTCCTCTCTGGCTTTTTATCCCTGAGAAGCCGGACAGCCTTGACAATGTTGGAGCCGTTATCTGTCACAATGAGCAGCACCTTGTCTTCTCCTATACTCCATGCATCTAACGTCTGATCAATGCAGCGAGCAATGGACTCCCCTGTGTGAGGGTGCTCCAAGTGGTGCAGGTAAGCAGGGCATGGTGAATCTGGCCTCCGGGCGGATGGTAAAAACAAGCTGACCCACCCATAAAAGATGACGTTTATCCTCTCTTGCTCCCACCATCTACACATACGGTCAGCTTCCTCGCATCCTTAATGATCTCTTTTAATTTCTGCTTTGCCGTATCCATCTTAGCCCCAATAAGGCTGTTGACTCTTGCAGCTCCAGGTGTTTTGAACTTTGGTTCGAGTACATTGACAAACTTTTTGAAGGCAATCGACTCACACAGTCGTGTAGACATCCCAGTATCAACAAACATATTAACCAATGCTTCCTCCCGCTTGTGGTGTTCCTGCGTATTAACTAACCAGCAGCTATTGGGTCGCCGGTGAAAGGATTTCTGTAGTGTTCTCTGTCCTGCGGTTCTCTCCGTCATGCTGCCTAGCCTTTTAACACTACCAGGGTTAGGTTCTGTTTCAGGGGAGGGGTTCTCTGTGTTCTCCTTTACCTTGTTGAGGTAAGCTAGGTTAGCCTCCTTGTGTGCGCTTCTCAAATGTACCTTCAAATTCGTAGGATTTTTCCCTTTCATAAACATAAATTGTCCACATATTTTACCACCTTCCACTGCAAGGCACTTGCTTTTATCTGACACACAGTCATATTCAAAGTAATCCCAAATAGGACTCTGCCGCTTTCTTCCAACTTTCGGTACCGCCATGGAATGTCAGAATTTCTTGTTTTGGGGGAGAGGGGATGATAAAAATAATTTCTTTGTTAATAATTCATTAAACAGAACTGTATTATATTAAATATTAGGGGTGTGACGGATCACAAAACTCACGGTTTGGATCACATCAAGGGATGGGAAAAATCTAATAACAAATAAAGAAATTACAAACATTTATAAAAAAGAACAAAGTTGTACATTAAGTAAGGTCTAAAATTAGCATATAACACCAGAATTAACTATTAATTTACGTACACATATACGAAAAATTAACCTTGTGTGACTGATACGCTGTAAAGTGGCTGAAATTAGATCATGTTTTTGAATGGAAGTCAATGACGCCCTCTGCCGGTTGGGTATACCAAGATGGCCGCTCGAACTCTGTGCTGGCTTCACCTCAAGCTGTTACGTTAAGCGTTCTATGCGCAATCCAGTCATTTATATAGATCAGTGATACACACAGATGGAGGGTGAATTACAAACAGTGCACAGTCGCCCACATAAAAACATTATGTGTTTTTCATTGCTCTGAATGTATTTAATCGACTACAGTATGAGACACAGTAGAGCAACTCTCTAAAGTTATACTACTTTTTAAATGTGTGATTGGGTAAAGGTGTTCACGAGATACCAACCTTTCGCGAACTTGCTTTTTCAAAGTCTTTTTCAACACTAGTTCTTATGGAGACGCGATGTGCACGGAGGGGAGGGGCTGCATGTGTTTGTGTGTTTGTCTGTGAGAGAGAGAGACAGACGCGTGAGTGAGAGACGCATGGAAAGGAAATGCAGCTGAACGTTATTTGCTCTATGAAAGACATTGAGAAAGACAAAAACTAAAGACATTTATTCTATGATTTTATTTCTATTTTAGTTAGTTTTGCCAGACACACATTACAGTTTTAGTTAGTTATCATTTTTTTGTAATGTCTCGTTTTTATTTTTATTTCAGTTAACGAAATTTGTTTTTCCCCACCTAGTTTTCGTTTTTTCGTTTGTTTTTGTTAACGATTATAACCTTGGTACTGACAACTATAAAAAAACATTTTTAGATAGAAAAATATGTATCTGACATTGACGGAAAGCTTATGCAAATCAAGCCCCTATCCTGTGTTTCCAGAGTGCCAAGATCACTGAATGACAGAAAGTATTGGAAAGCTCATGAATGGTACATGTGGCTTTTGAATTACAGCATACCTACACTTAAAGGGATTTTACCAGACAACTACCTCTTACATTGGGCTAAATTAGCCAAAGGTTTGGCATTTCTCTTATTTGAAAGCATTTCATCAAAGTTCAGTCATTTGTACGGTTTAACTAACATGTCTTATAATGTAGGTATGTGACAAAAAAATATAAATACTAGAAAATTCATATATAATTATAACCATATGATAGATAATTTTAAAAAGCCTTCACATAGAGCAGCAGAGGCAGCATGAGCATATTTCATAGGCGGATTAATGACATAATTTATTACAGAGAACAAGACTTTAGGAGAGGAGTGATTTCTCAAAATTATGCATGTATTTATTTATATGTTTGACAAAATTATGCCAATAATGTAATCTAGAGATTCTAATCCTTCGTTCTGTATGATTACTTTGAAAAATACTGCACGGATTGATGAAAACGGAGAAGTTTTGGAAGCCAATATGATTGAATGGGCGATTCTGCTTTTGAACAACGTCACTTGCGGATCTTAAAAAAGCACATGCGAATGTTACAATCAATCCCAAACCTCACCTAATTCAAGTTAAATGTATATTCTATCAAAAGTATTTGGTTTGAAACAAAAAAATACTCGCCTTCATAGAGGATTTCAATGCCAAACACGAGAGAAATTTTGCTTCGCTTATAACTTTCTTATTACGACAGCGATCTTGGAAATTCGAACGTGAGAATCAACGTGAGGAAGTAATTTATGTCACTAGTATATGGGCTTTAGAGGTATTCACAAAGCAAAGATATGACAGATTTCCAAAGTCACCAACGCGTCTGGCGCTGAATACCTGCTGGGAACACAGCCGTGGGAACAAAGCGCTCGTGCGTATTACGTCATTTTGTCACATACCTATATAATGTCCATCTCTTCCTTCATTTGGCACAAAGTGTAAGAGACTGGGGTCCATTATGGACTCACTCAGCCTTTACGTTTGAGTTGTCCAATCAGAACATTCTCAAAATGATCAAGAGTACACAAGGTGTACCCTTGCATATTGCAAAAATCTTTCAGTTGCAGAAAGCTCTTCCTCTGTATCCAAAAAAACAACAACATTTGCTTGTGCTTTGACTGAATGCATTGCAGCATTTGATGATTTGGTAAATCCTACACAAGTGCAGAATGCTATCAAGTGTGATGGGGTCACTACACTGGGAGGAAGTTGTTAGAAAGTAGCACTTCATGAAAATGACTACAGAGCTTTCCACAGTGTAGCAGAGCACACAGACAAAGGACTGTTGGTCGGTTATCGTGACAAAGCAATTGTAAGAAATTAAGTTATTAATTTGTGCTGAAACTCAAAAGAGATAAAGAGAAATTCACATGTAGTGATGTTGACAGGCAACACTCCCTTTAAGGTTGATACGTTTGTTGTAGCAGATCTAGATTTTCCTGTTGGAAAAGTGCTTGGGCACCTTTGTGCTGTATCTGCCTCCTCTATCCAGAAAAAAAAGGTTGTTTATGAACTTGCCAAGTTGTTTATGAACTTGCCAAACCTGCAAGTTTTGGCAAAACCTGCTGATTACCTTTTAACAGTTTTGAATAATTTTGAGTTTGAACTTGAATTTAATAGCAACACAGTTCCAGCTTTAACTTAAGCTTTTTTTAAATAAACTTTGAATGACTTTCTGAGCTATAACATGACTTACATAGCATTTTTATAACATTATTTATTCATGATTGTTATTTTGTTTATAACTGCTTATTCTTCAGTGTTGTTTGTAAATCTGAGCAGTATGTGCCAAAAATTTGAAATTCTATGTACATTTTGAAGGTTTAATGTAGATTTGGCTCTGGTTTGTCCTCTTATTTAGTGCTACAACTTTTACTCAAATGAGCAGTGGTTCAAACGTTATATGAAACAATAAAAATAAAATGATTATGATGGATATAATTATTTGTTTACCTCACTCTAGTTAACTAAATACACAACCCTTACAATTAAGGATTATTTGGTAAATTGTCTATTACAATGATATATTTTAGTAAATAATTGTCACGGTTAATCCGTGTCATGTCTTGTCTCTTTTCCGATTGTTGTCACCTGCTGTCACTGTCATTGATTAATTACCTGCCTCATCACCTGTGTATTGTTAGTCTGTTTGTATACCCCTGCCTGTTGTATGTGCACTTGCCGGATCATTACATCCCTGTCTGTTCCTGTGTTGGATGTTCCTGTTTTACCCACCGTTGTATGTTACTCGTGTTTTGTTTCCTGTTTTATATTAAATGTTATTTATTTAATGTGAATCTTGCGTGTGCGTCCTGATTCCTGTTACCAGTCATGACAATAAGTGGTCTACACATATAAATAATCATTGGTAACACTTTACAATAAGGTTCATTAGTGAACATTAGTTAATGTATTAACTAACATGAACAAACAATGAACAATACATTTGTTACAGTATTTATTAATCTTTGTTAATGTTAGTTAATAGAAATAAAGCTTTATTTGCTTGTTCATGTTAGGTCACAGTGCATTAACTAATGTTAATTTTTTTTAAATAAAAGTATTAGTAATTATTGAAATTAACATAAACAACGATGAATAAATGCTGTATAAGTGCAGTTCATTATTAGTTAATGTTAATTAATGTAGTTAACTAATGAACCTTATTGTAAAGTGTTACCATATTAAATATAAACATACACTGAAAAAGTTTGTTTGGAATTACTTAATTTAATCATGTAATTGTTTCACAAAATTGAATTGCATTTTTTACCATAAGTAGGCCACTTCCATGTTTGTACATATATTTAATCATACATGTCTCAAACAAACAGTTGATGTTGGGATATGTATACATATATACACAACCACAGTTTCTATATGTTCATATATGGCCATATATCAGATTTCTAAATGGGTGTACATTCACAATAACAACAAATCTTTGTGTTTTTATCAAATAAAGTAAATAAACAGTGTGCGCATTCAGACATCTTTGTCTCTGCCAGCTGTCTCAAACACGTTACAAAAATCAATTGAAACTCTGTGAATACTCAAATATTGCCTGTTTATATAATTTGTATTGAAGTAAAAAGAGCACAGTTTTTCCTGGCTGAGCTGATTATCTCTAATACGGTCACGCCCACAGGCAGTACCCGCTGTTCACATGGTAATGACTAGACGCTAGTTATGTGACGAATCACAAAATTCACAGTTCGGATCACATTACGTATTTTGAGTCACGGATCGGATCATTTTTCGGATCAGAAAAAATAATGAGGAGGCCATTTTTATTTGCTTTCTTTTATTTAATGAAAACTTACAACAAGGAACTTTTGGTGTTAACATAACCTATATGGTGTACGTTAAGAACTTTTGGTGTTAACAAAAATAACCTATATGGTTATGGTTTTAACAAAAATAAAATCAATAAGTAACCAATTCCCAAAATAAAAATTTTAAATAAAACATTCAACAATGCTAAGTTGTTAAAGTGCAACATGTGAAAAACAACCTGAGAGACCTAAAAAATCGTAAATTGACTTTTTTTTTCAAAAAGATTAGGATGTCTACATTCTCAGGGGAGAGAGAAGACCTCTTAGCGGTCACTATTTCACCTGCTGTGGAAAACACTCTCTCACTAGGAACTGAAGTGGCAGGCACAGCAAGGTAGCGTCTTGCCATCTTTGCAAATTTGAGGGTATTTATACTCATTTTGTTTCCACCATGCCAGTGGATCAGCACCATCTATTGGCATTCTGCTTGCTGCCCTGTAGGATGCCACCTCCTCTTTGATGGTGTTAGCAAAAGTCTTGTCTGTGTCTGACTCCTTCACAAAGGTATCCCCAAAAAGCTCCTCCATGGCCGACTTCTTTTGTGGAGGAGATGCCTTTGCTGAGTCTGCTTCAATTGGTGTTGGCTCTGTGGCTTGACCCTGCAAAAATTACTCTGATTCAGATTATTCAGATTTCATAAACAACCAGTAGCATATTATGCCACTTTTATCTAAAATAAAAACATTCACATAAAAATATATGCACTTATTATTTTTTTTACCTCTTTAGTAGCCACGATCTCAGTGGTGAGATCAATATACAGCTTTTCACGCAGGGCAGGTTCTTAGTAAATCAGGGACTTGAACCTTGGATCAAGTGCAGTAGATTTATGAAGATAATCTTGTATGTGAGGGGGGTCAGTCTATCTGGTGTTTAGGTCCCCTTTAATGGCAGCCTTAACGTCTCTAGCAATGGTGCTGTCTTCCTCATTTGCAGCCATGAATTGTAAAATCCTAGTTTTTAGAGGCATTATCATGGACACAGAAGGTGTATTTTTAGTGCTTAAGAGGGCTGTGACTGAGGGCTGTTTTTAGAGGTTTGAGCACCTGTAGGACCTCTTCTGCCACTTTCACATCTTCATCAGACAATGTGACAATGTCTCTGATATCAGTGCAGAGAAAACAGCTGCCTGCTGCTCTAGATAGCGCTCTAATGCGGCTTTCACATAGGACGCGGTGCGCGCTGCGCTATGAAACCCATTCATTTCAATGGCTTGCGTCGTGCGAGGGCGGTTTGTTGTTGCGTTGAGCAAAGCGCGGGCGCAGCGAGCGCAGCTTGCGCTCACGCTGCGGTCAAAGTTCCAAATAGTTTAACTTTTGCGCTGCGCTCTGTGACGATTACCCGCGCGGCCAATAGAAACGGGGTGTCCAAACAAAATGGACGAAGATGGTCGAATTCCATCTTGTTGTGACATCATGTATGAGCTTGTGGATTGGTAGCTGTAGCATTTCTTGCTTGATCTTAAGAACATGATCTGCAGTTGTGCTTCTATGGAAGAAGGAAACTACCTTCCTGATCCTCCCAATGAGGCGGTCCATCTGGTTCACAGAGATTCCCTTTTGGGATGCTAAATTTATTACATGTGCAAAGCAGGATATCTGTAGCCCCAGTCCAGCTTCTTTAACTGCATTTACTATATTTCTGGCATTATCTGTGGTGACTGGGATATTGCTTCATGTATTGTCCTTCTTTATATTCCAGTACCTGCACTAGATTTGTGCTTGTGTGACTCTCATGAAGTGGGCGTGTCTGTAGCTGCGGAATTTTGGATCCTGTCATTGGTACACCAGGGTGATGTCGCTTCAGATGCGTAGCCATGCTCGACGTCATTATATTTTACAGGGAAGCCAAAATGTTCCCATACATGCGGTTCTCATTAAATGATGCGGGAGGCTTTTCAAGTTCTTCTGCTCCTCCGCTCGCCATTGTTCACTGATTAACATGCCCTGTTCACGTGAACACGTGATTGCTGCGTGTAGTTCCACTTAAACTTGCCATTAAGTTTAAATGAACGAAATTACTTAAAAAGTAATATCGGCTGGAAAAACTTTATTTTATGCTGCGATCACTAAACATTTAAGATAAATCTGCATGTAAAACAAATAACGCAATTAATCTGCGGGTCATGTGCGTTCCGAACCGTGGGTCGTGATCCGTACGGATTATGGATTAACTCTTTCCCCGCCATTGACGAGATATCTCGTCAATTAAGAGAAAACGCTTCCCCGCCAATGACGAGATTTTCCGTCTTTCTGTAATACCGCTATTATCCACCAGGTGGCGCCCTTCCGCAACTTTTTAAACCCGGAAGTATTGCCCTATGGCAAGCTGCTGCATGTCCGTGTCTGTTTTAAAGATCGCTCTGAATGGGATCTCTATGAAAAGTCCGTCAAAAAAATGGAATTATCTCTGCTTTTTGCTCAAAATATGGTGTTTTGCAAAAACCTACCCATATACAAAAGCTGATTACAAAAGAACCACTAAAAGTAGGATGAAACTGTTTTTTTTTGTTTGAAAGCAGAGGGTCTGTTCTTTCATGTCTCTGTATGTTTATATATTTAAAGAAGAAAATTTTCTGGAAGGCATTAAACTTTGGTGAAAATCATGAAAAACGCTGGCGCTGGCTGGCAACTTTTTTTAAAAACGCTGGCGGTGAAAGAGTTAACTGCGATCCGTCACACCCCTTCTAGACGTTGACCAGTTCAAACATTCAAACAAATGAAATTTGATAATTTTTAAAGACTTTACTGCATTTATACACACATATAAACTAGAGATCGACCGATATATCTGTTTTCCGATATTTTCCCCGATATTTGAGCATTTTCCGATGATCGGATATCGGTTTTGTAATATCGGATTGACCGATAAACGAGAGAATTGAGAATTGCGCGCTGGACGCATCTGAGGAGAGGAGCTCCTAGCAGCAGCAGCGTGCACAGAAAATATGAAGGCGGAGTGACGCGACTTCATTAAAAGGTCTTTGAGTATACTTACTTCGCATATTTGCAGGCATTTATAACACATCTTATTGTGCATTAATGTATGTTATGTTAAATAAGTTGATTTATTAAAAGCAAAGTTGATTTATTAAAAGCAATGTATGCAGCTTGTCCAAGAATAGAGAAGAACTCACAGAGTCACGCTGATCCATAAAATCCGGTCCCAATAACAACGTAGTTTTGCATGAATAAAACAGCCATGAATTATTGCTTTGTGGAATTAAAAACGCTAAATTAAATTCGTTTTTCTGTTATTTATGCTTATCATTAGCATCGTAAAATCACGTTCATATTGCTGTTCACTTACCGGGGTTGAAGGCTGAAGCACAGCCACCACATGTAACTAACTTTTAACAAGATTTACACTAAGTTATATTAACATTTACCAGATAAACATTATTTTGCTAAAATATCTAAATAAATGTCTGTGGATATTAATTAATTATTTATTACCTTCGCAAGTGGTCACAGTTTGATACAGCTAATGTGTGAGTAAATGCATAGATAAACAGCGCTGTCAACAGCCATTTCATAAGCTATAACAACAAAATATTAATACCAGTTAAGAAATTCAATGATATATAAGCAGTTTTGTTTGTTACTTTCCTGAATGTAGTATTCCAGTCAGTGATATTATTTGTAAAATCTCTTTGCAAACTACTGGTTGGATTGCTGAAGGCTACAGGTTGCTAGTGAAGACAATATTATATCTCAAAATAGGCACTTAATCCACCTGTTTTACTCTATATAAACTATGTACAATATGCAGCCAACTCCGCTATACTGTTCTCTCTCCCGCTCCGTCAAAACCGCAGCGCGAACTTTGGATCAGTCCATTTCTGACGAAATGATAGGGGTGTTTGGAGTGGTCCATGTACACAGCAAAATATGGAAACACAAAACAACTCTATGAGAGTTAATTTTAACACTTTAAAAGTGTCTCATGGGGTCCATCCCAAATGCGTTATTTTAACACTTTTGAAAGTGTTGGCACATTGACACTCTCAAAGAGTTTAAAAACTTACTCTGTAGAGAGTTAAAATGTTACTTTACCCAACACTAACCAGTGTAATTTGTTAACTCTCAAAGAATTAAAAAACTTACTCTGTAGAGAGTTAAAATGTTACTTTACCCAACACTAACCAGGGCCCGGTTCCCCAAAACGTTCTTATCGCTAAGTGGTTCTTAACCTATTCCTTAACCTCTCTCTTAACTCTATGGCACGATTCCCAAAACGTTCGTACGCTAAGTATATCTTCTGTAAGTCACACTTTCGTAAGGTTGGTCTGGACCATTCGTAAGCTCTCTCTTAGCGTTGTTTGAGCGCAAAACGCTATCGCCGCAGTCTTTAGAAATCAGCACAGCGCAGTACAAGTCAAACTATGCTGACAATGATTTTATGTTATGGACATTTTTAAGACTTATAATAAAATATGTTTGCAATGGATACACAGGACTATTTATGCCGTTGACTAGGGATGGGAATCGAGAACCGGTTCTACTTAAGAACCGGTTCCCAGTGAATCGATTCCTTCGAATCGTAAGCATGCCTGCTTAACGATTCCGCTTATCGGTTCCGCTCGCGCTCGTTGCAAATGTGTCATGACGTCACATACACGCTGTGTTGTTTTGGTTTAGAACGCAGCAAACATTGCATCGAGGCAGAACGATCCAAAGTTTGGTTATATTTAGTGGTGGGCAGAGCGAGGCTTCGCGAAACACTGAAACAGTTGAATCAATAACTTATATTTCACGCGAACATACGACAATACGGTCGCGTTGCAGGAGGTTGCAGGACTGTCGCGTGTTTGACACACTATTACACAATAACAGCAGCGAGTCAAACACCAGCGGAGCTAACGGGACGTCATCTGTTATTAATGCAGAAGGTAATGTGTTAATGTTAATGTGAGCGCCATTTCATTATGTAAACTTTTACTATACGGATAATCTCCGTTGTCATTGTCCATCATATTGAGTCTGACTGGCTCTCACACTGGCTCAGAGGCTGCAGAAAGTATCTCTCGTGCACCTCCAGCTACTCAGTTTACAGAGGCAGGGAGGAACTAAATGACCGAGGCGAGGATAAACACATTTCACAGAGCAGTAGAGGCGGACACTACTTAAGTATTTCTATTTAAAAGTACATTTTCAAGTATTTGTATTTTATCAGTGTTTTTGTATTTTTTTGAAAACATACATTCCAAAGCATATTATCATAATTTTAACTCCACCACATTTCATAATTTCAAGTTTTGGTTTATATTTAATATTAAAGTACATTAAAAATCTAGTAATGTTTTTTACTTTTACTTAAGTAAAAAGTACTTTTACTCAAGAAAAGTAAAAGTACACAATTTTTATGTAATTATGTATTCAATCAATTTTAATATGCAATATAAATACACAGTATGATTCTATGCTTTAGTGAACATTTTTAGTAAAGTAATTTTTTCCCCAAGACAACACTCTGATAAAGCACAGATGCTTGGAAAATGAAACTAAAATACTCAAGTAGTGTCCACCTCTGCCGAGCAGTGACTAAGTTTGTGGTAAAGGGTTTGCATCCGTTTGCCACAGTAGATGTCTCTGCATTTCGGTAGGTTAATTTGCTGTATTTTGTCCAGCATCATGTCTTTAAAAGAAAATAACAAATGCATGCATGACCAAAAGTTGCAGGTTTTATGTCAGTCTAGTTCAGTTTAATTAATTCCTAGTCCGATCACACATTTACTGGTTGAGAAACACTGCCCTAGGCTATAGGTCCCTGGACTTTACTTTAAGAAGTAGCTCACCTACTTTTAAGTTGGTTCTGATGTTGCTACACATAATTTGTGTATACTCTGTTCTGTGTCTTCTGAACAGATATTAAAGCGAGTTAATACAAACATGCAAATTTGTGCTTATTCCCTCACCCAATGAGAATTGATAAGAGAATCGATAAGGAATCGGATGGATAAGAAACATCGATAATGGAATCGGAATCGTTAAATTCTTATCAATTCCCATCCCTACCGTTGACTTTATTTGGTATCAGAACTAATGAATCAAAGACAGCGCCGGTGTTTGTTCCTCATTGAAGTCTGTTTCCTCGTTTCCTCTATGTTTATAGCGTTTTCATCACGTTACATTTATAATTTATTTAGAAAGATTAAAGATTTCAATTGGTTATACTAAAAAGCAATAATATCATGTATTCTATTATACAATTTATTAAATATTTCATATTTGACAGTTTTATGTCTTTTAACATATAGCCTGTCTTTTTCTTTTCTTTTGTTTGTTTTAAAACTGTTATGTTTCCAAACTTAATAAATATATATTATACATATAATATGATTCATACTGTAAAAATAATTGACTTACAATCAAGAACAGTCAAGATACATTACATAAATGCACACATATACATCTCAGTAGCCATTAAAACTTTCAATAAAGAATAAACGTACGTATAATGTGATAAAAATGCTATAAAACACTACACTAAAGGGAAACATAACAGACTTCCACACAACACCGGCCGCGTAACTGTTTAATCCATGCCAATTTTTTTATTCGTCAACCCTTAAACCTTTTGACATTTTGTCTGACGTGGCTAAATAAAAAAAATCGCCTTCCAAGACAACTCATTATGGAGCTGCTAGATCTTCTCAGACCATATTCTCTATCTAACTAGGTTGCTTTTTATTGAAAACATTAATGGTAAGCAATACCGCATTAAACAGAAATGCAGCTGCTTGCCAATCAATTCTGATTGTTAAGTACCTTAACATTCGTATAAAAGTGTATTACATATTTTTTAAAGTCAAAACCCATGTCAAGAAGCGACTCAAGTGGCACAACGGGATAAGGAGGGTGGATAAATAGTGATGGATACCCGGTTCGTCTACCCGTATTACTGACAATTACAGTACATCATTTAATTAATAGTCTATATTTTACGGATAACTTAAACTATGTTAAAATAAATGTGACTGGAATAATTTGAGTAATGTTCCATTTGTATATAACGTGTTGTCTTTCTTAACGTCGTAATTCACCTTCGCGTGAAGTGGAAAATCGATCCCTGAGTGATCGATCGCAAATAATTCAGCACCTTCACTTGGGACAGCGCCATTGTACGTCGCACTTAGAGGCAGCGTGTTAAGAAACTTCCTAAGAGACACTTCGGGGAACACACTTAGAAACATCAACAACTTTGGTAAGATATATCTTTTTGAGTCTTCTTAGCACGCTAAGAGTGAACGTTATCGGGGAACCGGGCCCAGTGTAATTTGTTAACTCTCGAAGAGTTAAAAAATGTACTCTGTACATAGTTAAAAAAAATTACCCAACACTTACCAGTGTAACTTGTTAACTCCCGTAATGTTACATTTCAATACTGTATGGTTTTAATATGGTAAAATAAGACAATAACAGTATACTTTTGAAAACACTTTATTGTTTAACAATAAATAAATATTAGTCAACATCTAAAATGTAGCAATATGGAACCAAATACTCTTTATCATCCCCATTAGAAAACATTTTATCAAATGGCTTAAAATATTTCAGTTCATCAATACATTCAACTGAAACATTGTCAAAATTCTCCTCGATGCAGTATGCATAAAGGTGCTCATCAAAATACAACACATTAACATCACATGCAATAAAAAAAGCACACTGACTATGAATAACAATTGTACAGATCTTTTTAAAAACAGGAAGTTCATTACATACTCCAGTACAGACAAATAAATTTAGCTGGTATTCGGTACCATAGCTTTTGACCCAGCTGGTGGTTGAAACTTCAGAAAATGGTTCCAAATTTAACGTTTGGCAAAGATTTTCCCCACCTTCTAAATAACAAAATTTTTTTACCTTCACAGGACCAAATTCAAACCTCTTAAAGCCTATAATTTTCAAAATGAAAAGCTAATTGGCGCTGATGTTGCTTTACTAATGATTTGGTTAAGTTTTTGAAATTTCTGACAGACCTTTTTAAAAAAATTGTGCTTGGCTTCAAATCGCATGCACCACACCTATTTTTTCATGCATCTTGGATAGTGTATCATTAAGTGGTGCTTGGGAATTAGCATTTTATCTGGAAACAGTGACTTAAAGAGATTATGGCAGTGTTGCCAACTTGGCGACTTTGTCGCTAGATTTAGCGACTTTTCAGACCCCTTTAACGACTTATTTTCAAAAAAGCGACTAGCGACAAATCTAGCGACTTTTTCTGGCGTTGTTGGAGACTTTTTGACTTGAAAGCACGTATCATTCACTCTTCTCAACGAGCAGCTACCGCTGCTTCTGTGGGCTCCACCCCCATCCCAAAGCACTCACAGGCGGTCTAGTCCTCGCGCAGCAGAGCAGAGTCTCTCCCAGCTGCATGACGCCATAGTGATGTTGTTCATCTCTCCGCATCCAGCATTTATGGTTGGATGTAAATAAATGGTCTTTTAATAAAATAAATCACTGTACAAAAATAAATCTATTTGAGAGAGCTGAGCAGCAGCACCTTCAGACAAAGTGAACGGAGTTGACGCGGTAATGAGCTATATACGTTAGCTGCAATTTAAACAACGTTTCCCATAATTTATCAGTTTATCTTCATATGTTTTAAAACGGGACTATTTGGACATATAGGCTAAACAGGAAGATTGTTTCATGAGAACAGAAGCAAATAAATGAACGAGAAAACTTTTTTATTTATTCATGTGTATTAAAATTACATTTGTGACCGTTCATATAGAGAAAGAGAAATTTGAAAAAGCCAATGTAATAAGAATGCAAATACGACGTGATGACGTCACTGTTATGCTAATGACGCAGTGACGTAATCTAGCGACATTTAGCGACTTTCCAAGCAAGCTTTAGCTACTTTCCATTGAAAATAGTTGGCAACACTGGATTATGGTGATCCCAGATCAAATGTTTAAGGAAAGATATAATTCCATCTGTCACAATGGGTGAAAACACTATATTAACAATTTGTAGGAGAAGGAGAAGTAAGTTCCAGTAACTGTTACCCCGTTCAACAACATCTCCAAAAATAAGGGGAGTGTGGCGTAAAACACACCACGATTGGGTAGCATTCCAGCCCAGGTGCTTGCTGTTATCATCCAATTTTAAAATGCTTGGTCTGTTTTTACGATCTGTAAAACCATAACTGAAACTCTGTAACCTGTCTGAAAGTGCACTTGTAGTAACATAACCCTTTTTCACAAGGTACTGAAAAACTAGTTTAAGCTCATATTGCACAACTCCTTCCAACAAATCGTGCATAATATCAACGGTAAAGTTGTCTGTGCTGTAGAAAAAATGTAACGAACTTAACACACAAGACTTTTTAACACCATACACTATATGGAGTGTTTCATTAAAGGCGGAGTCCATGATGTTTGAAAGCCAATGTTGATATTTGAAATCACCTAAACAAACACGCCCCTACCCCAATAGAATCTGGACCTTCTGTTGATAGACCCGCCCCACACATACGCAACCCGGCATTTGATTTGATTTGATTGGCTATAAGTGTGTTTTGGTAGTCGGCCCGTCTCCTTTTCCAAACCGTTGCTCAAACATCGTGGACTCCGCCTTTAAGTTCCTGACAATGTTCAGCACGAAGTTCTTTGGAACGTAAAACAAGTTGAGGATGATCCTCAGTAAACACAGTTTGAACTTCATCCTTACAAACCAAGCAAAACCTACAAAAATGTGTTCCACTGAAAGATTCAACAAAACCTAACAAACCATTTAAAGCAAGATTATCTCCTGTCACCTGTATTACTGAACCAAACAAAGGGTTTTCAAAAAAAGGAAGCTGAATGCCTTCAGCTTCTAAGGTTTTTAGATCATCAATAAGAGGTTTCAGTATCTTCTCAAAACCATACGTTTTTAAATCTTCACTGTAAAAAAGAGCCGCAAGATGGATATTCATTAACACAGAGTTACAGTTTGGTGAAAGATTTTTCAAAGTAAAATAATAAACACATCCAAGTTTGTGGCTCCCCTTTTCGATCCTAAAGGGTTTGCGGTTTCAAAATCGTCATAGTACAAAAGAATTTGAAGTGCATGCTTTTGTTGAGAAAACATTGCATGTTTTTGGAAATATGAGCCACTGTTAATATCCTTGTAAACACCCTTTTTACTAAGTTTTTCTTCCAAGAAACTCTCTCTCACATCTTTGTTCTTAAAAATAGATTTGAGAGTACCCAGAATAGGAACATACACATACTTGTCTGTTACAGGTATTTGACTGTAAATTCTACTTCTTTTGTCTCTGCGTACATCCAACCTTACACCAAGGACACATTCCACAGGCTCAACTATTTCCCATTTTTCTTCAAAATATTTGTGCCTCTTTGCCTCTGTGTTGAGCTCTGAAAAGGGATTGTTCAGTTGATTAAAAGACTGCTCAATGTTTTTACACATGTCAGAAAACTGAGTTTCAGGTGAGAGAGATGTCAAAACTGCTTCTCGTGTTTGACTTTGAACATCATTAATAACTTCTTCCATAGAACAAACTATTGTTTGAACAGTGCTTTCGGAGAGACCTGAAGCCTGCAAATGTGGACAATTGAACCACACATTGATGAAACCTGCTGTTTAGGAACACATTGTGAAGTAGTAGGAACCTGGAGGTTAGTCTCGGAAGATGTACAAGATGCCCCACAACTTAAAACTTCCTCTTCATTCTCTCTTTGAGGAATTAACTTCTGGTTTGTATCCACTTGTTGACAGGCAGAAAATCTATGCACAGTGTTGAGGTGCTTTCTAAAGCCATTGTATTTACAAAAAGTTAAAAGACATCCTGGTTCTCCGCATTTCAAACGCAATGTTTTAGCAGGATATAAACCATGGTAAAACTTTAAATGTTGACAAAGTTGAAAACAGTCTTTTTGATGCACTTTGCAAACAAAACAAGTGAACATCTCCTGACAGAGGTAAACAATGCTGGTCTGTTCAAGCTTCCAGTGACAGCAGTCGTGCTCTAACTTCCTTCACACGTGGGCTCTCCTTTGCCCTTGCGACATCAATGTCATAGATTGTGGTTTAAACAAATGTATAAAAATTGGTGAGAGCTTCATCATAGGAAAGGCTGAAACGTAGTGAACCTTGAAGAGCTCATCAAAGGCGGCTACAGATGTCTGAGCCCTGCATGGTACAGCCTTTTGGTCAATCACAATGTAGAATCTTCTGATTTTATTCTTGTGCTCACCAGTGCAAAGAAGAAAGGGCTGTTTTGCATCAGACTGCTTAAGGAAGGTACTGAGACTAACTCCTTCCTATATGAAGAATAAGTTTAAAGTTATTTAAAGTACTGTTGTTGCAAACAATTAAGTGCCCAAAAAAGAAACGATTACTTCAATTAAAATCTCTACAACTTAAAATATTGTTTCAAATAGGGATGCACCAAAATTATTCTGCCGAAAAAATAAAATAATACATTTTCGTGTTGGGCTGAAAAAGTGAAAAGGCTGAATAAATTGGACAGAGAATGAGTTCCTGCGGAATCCACAAGCAAAGAGAACGAGAGACTTTAGCTCTCTACAGCAACTGTAGTATGTAATAAAGGCTTTCTAGAACAAATAAAGTCCTACAATGACAAACACGCTTATATTAAACAAGAAACGTTTATTAACAATAAGCTTTTTGTTAGACCGCGTTGTTGAGCATGGTTTCTGTGTCTCTCGCTCTTAGGCCCAATCCCATTTCTCTGTCTTACCCCTACCCCTTAGTTTTGCATGTTCACGTGAGAGTAAGGACCAATCGGGATAGCCTTTCGCTCTCGTGAAGGTGCAAAACTAAGGGGTAGGGGGAAGGGGTAAGACAGAGATATGGGATTGGGCCTTACTCTGATTGCCTTGCCTCGTACTTGACTGTGCATGCAGGTGCGTGTCCGCAGCTTAACATACAGTACAGTGCTATACAAGCGTCATTGCAAGTTTTTTAAGGCAGAGTAATGAATAGATTATTTGCATTTTGCACTGGAATAGAAGATTGAATTAATATCTTTTTAGCTAAGACCCCTTTATGTGGTCAAATGTAAATGAGGCAGTATTAACAAGTCAGATAGCTATCTGATCAGAGAACTGACCAGGTGTAAAAATACCCTATAGTGACTGCTGGAATGTTAAAAAATTTAAATAATGTGAAATAAATATTGTAAAAATGACATTTCAGAATGTAACTTGTGCAATGGTGAGATAATTGGCAAAATAATTCGGTATTCGGCTTTAACCAAGAATTTTCCTTTCGGTGCATCCCTATTCTCAAAGAATATGCTTAAGCCAAAATAAAGGTCATGTTTATAGAGCCTCAAATTTACCTACCTTAAGATACTTTACAAGATTGTTTGCAGCTTGAGCTGAACTAATCTTGGCTGTTTTCTTATGCCCTCTTGAAGTTGTGGGTAGAAGATGGAGTAACAGAAGAATTGCTGACATTTCAATATCCCATCCTAGAGGAACATAATAAATTATACATACAGTATGAGTTGCATCACAATTTCAAGATTTTAGGATTTTGTACAAGGAACAGTACAAGTTCTATTTTGAAAAAATGTTCTAGTACACTGTCTGAAAACTGGATAACAAGCTGAATCAGTACTCTGTAAAACCTGTTATGCAGAAAGACTAATTACATAAAAAATTCTGTTTCAACTTGGTATCAAAATACCAACATTGATTTTACTAACCAAAATGATAGTAAAACTGAGTAATACATACATTTTTTTAATCTTACCAAAGTTATTCTCAGGTTCAAGTGCTGACAGGAGTTCCTCAACATATGCATTCGGCAGTAGAGTCCTGCAGTCCGCAATGACTTTTGACTTGAAATACAGTATTGTTCAAAATAATAGCAGTACAATGTGACTAACCAGAATAATCAAGGTTTTTAGTATATTTTTTTATTGCTATGTGGCAAACAAGTTACCAGTAGGTTCAGTAGATTCTCAGAAAACAAATGAGACCCAGCATTCATGATATGCACGCTCTTAAGGCTGTGCAATTGGGCAATTAGTTGAATTAGTTGAAAGGGGTGTGTTCAAAAAAATAGCAGTGTGGCATTCAATAACTGACGTCATCAATTTTGTGAAGAAACAGGTGTGAATCAGGTGGCCCCTATTTAAGGATGAAGCCAACACTTGTTGAACATGCATTTGAAAGCTGAGGAAAATGGGTCGTTCAAGACATTGTTCAGAAGAACAGCGTACTTTGATTAAAAAGTTGATTGGAGAGGGGAAAACCTATAAAGAGGTGCAAAAAATGATAGGCGATTCAGCTAAAATGATCTCCAATGCCTTAAAATGGAGAGCAAAACCAGAGAGACGTGGAAGAAAACGGAAGACAACCATCAAAATGGATAGAAGAATAACCAGAATGGCAAAGGCTCAGCCAATGATCACCTCCTGGATGATCAAAGACAGTCTGGAGTTACCTGTAAGTACTGTGACAGTTAGAAGACGTCTGTGTGAAGCTAATCTATTTTCAAGAATCCCCCGCAAAGTCCCTCTGTTAAAAAAAGGCATGTGCAGAAGAGGTTACAATTTGCCAAAGAACACATCAACTGGCCTAAAGAGAAATGGAGGAACATTTTGTGGACTGATGAGAGTAAAATTGTTCTTTTTGGGTCCAAGGGCCACAGGCAGTTTGTGAGACGACCCCCAAACTCTGAATTCAAGCCACAGTACACAGTGAAGACAGTGAAGCATGGAGCATGATATGGGCATGTTTCTCCTACTATGGTGTTGGGCCTATTTATCGCATACCAGGGATCATGGATCAGTTTGCATATGTTAAAATACTTGAAGAGGTCATGTTGCCCTATGCTGAAGAGGACATGCCCTTGAAATGGTTGTTTCAACAAGACAATGACCCAAAACACACTAGTAAACGGGCAAAGTCTTGGTTCCAAACCAACAAAATTAATGTTATGGAGTGGCTAGCCCAATCTCCAGACCTTAATCCAATTGAAAACTTGTGGGGTGATATCAAAAATGCTGTTTCTGAAGCAAAACCAAAAAATGTGAATGAATTGTGGAATTTTGTTAAAGAATCATGGAGTGGAATAACAGCTGAGAGGTGCCACAAGTTGGTTGACTCCATGCCACACAGATGTCAAGCAGTTTTAAAAAACTGTGGTCATACAACTAAATATTTGTTTAGTGATTCACAGGATTGCTAAATCCCAGAAAAAAAATGTTTTGTACAAAATAGTTTTGAGTTTGTACAGTCAAAGGTAGACACTGCTATTTTTTTGAACACACCCCTTTCAACTAATTGCCCAATTGCACAGCCTTAAGAGCGTGCATATCATGAATGCTGGGTCTTGTTTGTTTTCTGAGAATCTACTGAACCTACTGGTAACTTGTTTGCCACGTAGCAATAAAAAATATCCTAAAAACCTTGATTATTCTGGTTAGTCACATTGTACTGCTATTATTTTGAACAAGACTGTATGTAGGCCACCTTGCCAAGAATTTTCCAGACATGTCTTCTTCAAACATCAAGATGAAATCCTGCTCAATCTTTAAGGACAAACAATTTATTATTATATAAATTAGCATTAATTCAAAACATGGTGCTTTGGCAAGATTACCATTAGATATAGGTTAAAAATGGCAAAAGCTGATTCTTACCAATCCGGGAACATCTAGAAAACGAGGAAAGACATCCAAGACTGAAATTGAAGCATCTTCATCATGAACAATCTTCTGTCTGTATTCAAAAGTTGATCTCATTTTTGCTTTGACCACGTGTTCATCAGTCGAGTGAATCATTGTAGATAATGCCTCTCGGCATTCTTCTCCATCAAACTGTTCACCAATTAAGAGTGATTCTCTTCTGGTTTTTGGGCCATCCAAATGAACAGGCTTGGAATGGCAGCCAGAGCCCACTGATGTGTTACGCAGAACTGTCTTGATCCTCCAGATAACCTGTATTACCCTGAGGGTCATAGTAGTGTTCCTGCAGAACAGGAAACATGTTCATCACAGAAATATAGGACATACACATGCATTGACTCCAAGTTAATTAATTACCTACACATAGGGCTGTGACGGTATGCAATTATTTCTTTTATTAATTGTCTGCTTTTGTCCACCAATTGTTTAGACGTGCTGCTTCGCAGCATCAGCGCGCATTATGAGAGATTTGTTTGCTTCCTTATTTAGCCTACTTTATTTTGTTAATAAAGCTACACGAGACAGACACGGAAAATAAAACGGACGTCTCTCAAATGCATCTGTGTCCAATTGGATAAACCTAAAACCAATCACAGCGATTAAGGAGATGACGTATGCAGAGCTATATCAAACTTTTGCCAGATCCAGTCGGTAAGACATCTTTTTTTAGATATGAAGGCTTCGAGTGTTGTTCTTTGCTCAGGTTTTAACGAAAAGGAAAAGTTTAAATCGCTTAAAACAGATGTGATAGCTGATTCGAACGAGTGATGTTCCACAGCGGCATCCATCTCTGTAATGTACAAAATCTGCTTCACAGATGCTGCGCTGTCATCATCGTGTAAGCACGCCCCAACGTTTCTGATTGGTGCCGTGATTTCTCTGCATTAGAAATGGGCTTGAATGGCCTCCTTGCCAGACTACTTCAGACCTGCCAACCTTGGAACTTTTTTTTGAATAGCAACTTACTGCAGCGGCGCAGGGTGAGGTCAGGCACATTTGATGATCACATTGAGTGATTGAGTTCACATGCTCACTTATCACAACTTATTACTAATCACATAGTTCCCACTCACCATCATATCTAGTTTTTCAACATACAAGTAGGCTATGAAGAACTCTTTTAATGAACAGGCAATCCCAAAAAATGCGCCTCCGAAACAAAACTTTAACATAATTGAAAATTGTATTGGCCTATGGCATAAGCCATATGTCTTAAATACATGGGACATTATAAATAACAAAGAATCAACAAATAGCTTTCTATATCCTTGCTTTATTTTCCAGCAGGCCAGTTGACATGAAGCTCTACTGGGGCACAGGCCTCACACTACTTTTTCTTTAACATACCTAACATGAACAGTATTAATATGTTTTAAGGCATAAAGGCATGCCGCTAGCAGATTTGCATTCTACAGTATTGATGATAATGAGTCTTTTACAAAAATGTACAATAACATTACTGCTACTACAATAAAAAGCATAGGTGCATGATCATTTGTGTACATTATCTGCATAGTGTTTAAAACTGCTGAAAAAAAACAGCATAGACCAGCATATGTTGTGTTTTGGTGCTGGTTTGCTGGTGAGAATCAGCATAAACCAGCTTAATTCTCATGCTGGTTTAGCTGGTGGACACCAGCATACAGCACCAAACACAACATATGTTGGCCTTGCTGTTGCTGGTATGCTGATGACCACCAGCTAAACCAGCACCAAACCAGCATGAGAATTTGTCATGACTGCTGGGTGATCGATGGCTGTGTGATCTGTGTGTGTGTGTGTTGTTTACCTGTGGTGCTGGTTCCTCGTGTGTTCACTAACTCCGCCCCCTTGTTTCGGTAATTGTTCACCGGTGGTGTCTCGTTTACCTTTTCCTTTATATTGCACGTAGTCCTGTCTTTCGTTGCGCGCTCATTGTTTTATCACAGTCCTGCTGCCTTGCCTTGTCTTGTCAGTCGCTCTCTGTCTCTTCCTCTTGTTACCCCAGGTTTGGTTTTCGGCGTTCGGGGACTCGTCTTCGCCCGGACCGCTCGCTTGTGGATTACTGGAACTCATTGACTTTGTTTGTCTCTCGGAACAGCTGGTTCGCTTCGTTTTTAGGCGGTACACCAGCTGTCTCTGTTTCTCATCGGTTTGCATCATCGCCCGTGAGTGGAGTACACCTTTTACCATTGTGGATTACTTTGACTCTAATGACTGTTGTTTCTCGGAACCGCTGGTTCGCTTCGTTTTTAGGCGGTGACCAGTGGTTTCCGGGTGGCTTCATCTACATCAGGATTTCACAGTGGATTACCCGTCTGAGAACTTGGATTTACCACCTTCCATCTCCGCCTGTCATCCACCTTCAGGGCGGCGTGTCTCATCCTTCTGTTGCGTGTGGTGACTGTGCTGGTGTTCTCAACGGAGTGCGTGGGTGGCTCTCTCTCTCCCTTCGGATCTGTACTGGACTATCGTGTAGCGCCGACTCACTCTCTCCTACTGTGGGAGTGCTTCATTCCCACAGTAGTGTTATCATCCAGAGTGAGTCAACGGGCGTGTGCCGTGTGGATCTACCAGTGACTTTGCTCTCCAGATCTCTCATTCTATTTTCTAAATAAATATTGTTAACTTGCACTTGACTCCGAAGTTTTTCCTGACAGAATTAAGCTGGTCTATGCTGATGGTCACCAGCAAACCAGAACCGAAACACAACATATGCTGGTCTTGCTGGTATAATGTTTTTCAGCAGTAATGCCAACTGTTTATGTAGTGTCCTTAAGTAGTGATCTAGTGAACTAAACAGTAATTTCATATCTGACAATACAGAACAGTACACAAACATGAGTTGATTTTCTCAGCAATAATGCAAACCTCTATACTTGGTTTTGACTGGCTGATCATATAGTTCGTTTTACCTCCCTTATCATCTATACTTTAGTAAGAATAAGATTGATATTATTTAGACTTTTGTTTTGTTATGTTTTGTCGCGTGCTGTCACATGCTCTTTGTGCTACAAAGAGTACAGACGCTCCACTCGCGGACATAGATTTCTGCGTGCTCGCACCAGTTCGTTTTTTCCGTTAATGTGGGACTGCAACTTAAACATGATGCATCACATAGGACACTAGGTACTCCAGATTTACACTGCGGCACGTGCAACAGTAAAAGGGGTCTACACACCCCGTTTGGCAGACTTGCAAAAACGGATGCAATTCACAATTCCCATACCCTGCCCATTTACCTTTAAAAGGGTGTTTAGAACCATCCTCAGTTGTAAAACAAGTCACAGTATGAAGATTGACTAAGATGAAAAACTATTTCGTCATTTTCGTTATTTGTTTTGACGGCTCTCTGCTCTCCACTTTGCAGAGTTTAAAACTAGCGCTATGATTGGTTGACGTCTTCCTTTTCCAACAGGTTGCTGCCCAATGCGGTTACACCCATAGACGAGTTGCCTAGTGCGCAAATGCACAGACAGCTGAACTCAAAGCCATCAATGGCTTTTCGCGTATTTTAAAGTGACAAATCGTAGCAGCGTAGTTTGGTGTCTAAATGCGTATCTGTTACGCACAATGCGTATCTGTTACGCAAAATGCGTAAAGGTTGGCAGGTCTGCTACTTGCAGAGCAAATCTAAATTTGCCGGAAGTTGTCTGGGTTTTCCCAGGCTACCGTCTTTGTGAAGTATTGTTAAATTAAGCTTGTAACTTTGCACCGGCAGCAATAAGGTATCAAGCCAGCTTACGTTATTTGTAAAATAATGTTAATTTCAGATATATTTGTTAGATACGTTTGTTGTTCTGACTGGATAACCATGGAGCAGAGTTTTCTCTGCAGCTGGCATTATAGTAAGAAGAGGTGGAGCAATGTAACTTGGTAGATATGTACGCGCCCATTTTATCGTCCTTCCCGTACTACATACTTTTAAAAAAAACATCTAAAATGACGAAATAAAAATAAAATATGCATCTTATTAGTACTTTTACTTATAAACCTCAAAAGTCTTAAACTCACATATCCGGTTTTAGAGTATGGATCCAGAAGATGTGGAAAGAGTGTCACAATCCCTAATGCATAGTTACAACGCACAATTGAAGCTGGGATCCTCCTGACAAAGTACAAAAAAAAACAATCTTTAAGGCTTTAGATTGTATGTTAAAAAGAAATATAAATTTTAAACAGTGGAGCTAGAATTTTTTACCCATGTGATTCAATCATATAGGCAACTAGTATGTTCACCATTAATTTTCGCTTTGCATCTCACAATGTTTTTGTTTTTTCATAATCCATGAAGATTTCATCACCCTTGGAATTGGTCTTCAGAATAGTCTCAACCATCTGCCAAATGTAAACATTTTGCATTATAAAAAAGCTTTTTTGCAACTACTAAAAATTTAAAACTTTTAATTATACCTTTTAAACAAATTTAACTTTAGTATATTAATTTTTAGGTAAAGTTGAGGTAATAACATAGTTTAATATGGCAAAAGGGTAGACTATTCCTTTAATGGAGTTGAACAAAATATACAATAAAACCTGTTGTAAAGCATTTTTGCATAAATTTTTGTCTAAGCATATCAATGAACACCCCTGAACACTTAGTGAGTTTCACGTCTATGTAAATGAAAGTTTAATGCATTTTAGGAAGGATTGTTCCAGTGCACTTATGCAGCCTTTGTGGGGGTGGGGGGGTGACACCAAAAAAACCCATAATTCTCGGGCCAGCAGCATATGTCCAAATTTCAGTCAAAACCATTCTATTTCATCATAAACAATCTGAAAACAGGGCTTTAAGTGTAAAAATACCAAACTAGTCTTTTAACTTCTTAATAAACCACAAACAAACATGTATACATTTATTTTGTCCTTACATTCTTTACTGTAGATCCCTCTCACATTCCTCACATTTTGCTTCCACCGCTGTCAATCAATCCTTTTCGCATACGGCCCCTCTAAACAAAAAGTATCTTACAATTTCTAAATCAATATATTGTTTTATGTGAATGAGTAGGCAGAATTATTTTCACAACATTTTAAAGAAAAAACTCTAGACTACTATATTCTGTTTTGAAAAGTCTTGTGAAAACATGTTTAGTGTGGGTTTTGTATGGGACTTAAATCAGTGACTTCCACGCATAAAAAACATGCATAAACATTTTTGTCTCAAAAATTCAAACATGTTCATAGATGTAGCTCATATAATATTGTAGCCCAGTTTTTGCTGAATGCAGTGTTATGAGACTTTTTAAATACGGAGGAACTAGCCCCTGCATGGGTGGGCATTTTTCAGAGGTCCATTGATTTACATATCATTCCAGATATTTGAAAAAAAAAATCTAGAATTATACCAGTTCAAAAAAAATCCAGTCCTCAAGAGTATAACGATTATCGTCCAGTTGCCTTAACCTGTGTTGTGATGAAATGTTTGGTGAGGATGATGGTGTGGAAGCTTAAGGAAGAGGTTAAGGGACCTTCTTGATCCTTATCAGTTTGCTTCTAAAATGAATAGGGGCACTGATGATGCTATCCTTACTATGGTGCATCATGTTATTTCTTGATTTAAGCTCTGCTTTTAATACCGTGCATCCACACCTCATGCTTTCCAAACTAAATAGTATGCCTGTTAACCCATATAGCATCTTATGGTTTCATGCATTTCTTACAGGTAGGACTCAAGTTAAAATCAAGCAGACTCCTTCTGGGTGTAGGTCCATCAGTATTGGTGTACCCCAGAGATGCGAATGCTTACCACTCTTATACTGTATACCAATGAATACAGGAGTCACCGTGCTGGAAATGTTACAATATTCTCAGATGATACTGCCATTCTTGGTCTTCTGTATGAGGATGTGGACATTCAATATTATATTACTGAGATAAATTTGTCACATGGAGTAAACAACACAGTCTTGTAATTAATATTGGAAAAACAGAAGAAATTATTTTTGATTTCAGATCAGTGGGAAACCACTCACCTATTATGATTAACAATAAGTCCATTAAAAAAGGTTGCTTCATACAAATATTTAGGTTTGCTTATTGATGATGAAACAGATGGCTAGGAGTCAGATTGAGGTAATTTGGCACCTGGATTGTAACAGTTCTAAAACTGTGTAGCGATTCAGCGGGAGTAAGGGAATAACATTATTTAAAACACTATGAACCATCAACCGAAACACTATTTTAATTTTTAGGGAATTTCCAGATTTTAGCTCAAAGGGAATAAGAAGTATAATATACTCATAATTGTAAATTAATTTCTAAGAACATTAAATTCCATGGCCTTTAGAAAATAACCTTCTTACTGCTATACAGTACTATTAAGCATGTAACTAAGCAATGTAGACTTTACTTTTGTGACGACCCCTGCTGTTGGATTTTGGAAGTACAGTTCACTCGATTGCTTGTAAATTGCAGATCAACGACACCTGCGCTGGGCCAGCTACTCCTTTAAAAGGAGATCGCCAACTAAGCCATATGGGATTTGGGTTTTTGGACTTTGTGTTTGTTTTGTGTCCTGATTACTTTTTCATTTACATTTAACACCTCATTAAACATCCAGCCATGCACCCGTCATTACATACTGATTTTGCTGATCGTTCAGATATATTGTTATTCTTATTTACTCTATTATTTAATGTTGCTTTTGTTAATAAAGTGTTTCTTTGAGCCTTAACATTTACTTTGCGTGCCTCCCTTGTTTTGTTACTTCCTTCTGAGCCACGGGTCGTAACAAATTTGGGGGCTCGTCCGTCCTAATTTAGTTTGGTTTTGTTTTGAGACGCGCACGTGTATTGATTTATTCCGGGTCGAATTACTCACCATGTGAAGTCATCATTTGGGTAAGTAATTGGGTGCAATATTGTTGGTTGAACTTGAGTTTTCCTGATAGGTTTAGCGGCATGTCTCTTTTGACATGTGTGGGGTTTGTTATTTTCTTAGTGTTGTGATGAAAGTGGGTAGTCAACCCAGTCTCACCCCATTTCGTCAATATTTGACGACACTTGACCATTCGTCATATGTTGACGTGAAGGGTATACCTTTCGCGTCATTTTTTGACGAACTGGGGACTTCAATACTATTACGTTCGTTGCATTCTCTTTCCTATTTTATTACCATTTGCGCGTCGGTTTAGGGTTAGATTTACATAATGACATCCCTACCCAAACCTAACTCTAACCCCAACGCCAGGTGACAACTGTTTCTAACCCCAACGCCAGGTGACAACTGTTTAATTTCGCGTACACTGTTTAATTTCGCGTAGACTGTTTAATTTTGCGTAATCTAACCCTAAACCGACGCGCAAATGGTAATAAAATAGGAAAGAGAATGCAACGGACGTAATAGTATTGAAGTCCCCAGTTCGTCAAAAAATGACGCGAAAGGTATACCCTTCACGTCAACATATGACGAATGGTCAAGTGTCGTCAAATATTGACGAAATGGGGTGAGACTGTGTTAGGGTAGTAGATTTCATCTCGGGAGCACGTCCGTGGTGTTGAAAGCATCGCTGGTTTGACCAGTTGTGTTTTTCACCCAGCGGGATCTAGTGCAAAAATTTCCCCCACAATTAATCGCATGAAGACTAGGATTTAGTTAGACAGTTCGTTTAAATGTTAGTTAGAGGGATAACTCTCGTTATTTGATTGCACCTAGTAATTTAAAAAACTTTTCCACATTTTTTTTTTTTATGACTTTTCATGGCTGATATTGATTTGTTTGTTAGTTCACCTTCTTTAAATCTTTGTATAAGTGTACTAAAGAGCAATTATTAAAAGTTGCAGATTATTATCAAGTGGTGATTTCGGATAAAAGGCTCAAAGAAAACATTAAAGTAGTCCTAAAAGCTAGATTAACTGAAAAAGGCATTTTGAAAGCAAAAATGGATGAGTCTGTACCAGTTGCTTCCCAGATACAATCTAATCTATCTTTTGAACAACAGAAAGAATTGCTGCTTTTACAAATGGAACATGAAAAATTAAAACAGCGTTCTGAACAAGGAAAAATGGAGGTGGAAAAGACTAAATTGGAATTGGAGTTTAAGAAGCTTAACTTGATGAAAGAGGGTAAACTATCTAATTTTGGGGAGGAACAAGGTATGTCATTTTCCTTTACCTCAAGTTTAAAACTTTTTCCGAAATTTAATGAAGAAGATCCTGATACTTTCTTCACTCTTTTTGAACGCATGGCAGAATTGAGAAACTGGTCAGACGATAACCGGGTAGCACTGTTACAGTGTGTGTTGACTGGAAAAGCACAAGTTGTTTTTTCCTCTTTATCAGTCGATGACTGTAAAGATTACGATAAAGTCACATCTGTGATTTTAAAAGTATATGAATGTGTACCTGAAGCGTATAGACAAATGTTTAGGTTACAGAGAAAAGAAGAGCGGCAAACTCATTTAGAATTCGTGCGAGACTTGAAAACGCATTTTAGTCGTTGGTGCACAGCAGTAGAAGTTAAAACACTGGATGATTCAATTCACCTGATTGTGCTTGAATAATTTAAAAATTCAGTCCCAAATCGTATAGCAACGTATATCAGTGAGCATAAGGTTAAGACTCCAGAAGAAGCGGCAATATTGGCTGATGATTATGTTTTGACGCACAAAACAAATTATTTTGATTGGCATGCTCGTGATTTGCCGGCTGTGTCTGAAAAAGTCTCCACCCAAAAGTAATCGTGTTTTTACTGCAAAGTTTGATCCAAGTAAAATCTGTAACTATTGTCATGAGAAAGGGCATTGTAAATTGGATTGTCCTATTCTTAAAAATAAGTCTAAGCGTGCGGTACCAAGTTCACATGTTAAGTCTTCTGCACTTGTGGCACCAGTCCAGACTGTAACAACTGAGTTTTTGGAAAGACCAGATGATCATGTTGATTTGTTCTCTTCCTATTTGCCTTTCATTTCAGAGGGTTACGTGTCTTTGGTAGGAAAGGAGCAGGTCCCGGTAAAAATTTTAAGGGACACTGGAGCGATGGATTCATTCATTTTGGAGTCAGTTTAGCCTTTTTCCCCATGTTCTTATACGGGTGAGAATGTTTTAATTCGAGGAATAGGATTAAATACATTATCTGTGCCTCTTCATAAGATAAGGCTCCAGTCTGATTTAGTACAAGGAGAGGTTGTAATAGGAGTACGCCCCGCTTTGCCAGTTGAGGGAGTCCATATTATTTTAGGAAATGGACTGGTAGGTGAACGCGTGTGGCCTGATAATCCAGTACTTCCCATAGTTGTTTTTGATACTAAAACTGAAGTCCATCCATTAGATCAAGACTCTGCATGTGTAGTGACTCGTGCAATGAAACGTGACAATAGGGAAGAAGTTTGTGAACAAAAGAGTTGTCAACCAAAAGTTTGTAATGTGTCAATGCCGGATTTATCTGCCTTGTCTTTTCCTGTGTCTGCAGAGGAATTAGGAAAAGAACAGCAATCTGATTCATCTTTGAATGAAGTGTTCCAAACTACGGTTTCTCCATCAGAAGTGGATAACACTGCTCGTGGATATATCGTTCACAATGGGGTGTTGCTGAGGAAATGGATCCCTCACAAGGGTGATTTTGTTGGAGATCCTGTTTTTCAGGTGGTCGTTCCTGTAAAATTTAGACAGGAGGCGATGAAAATTGCGCATGATCAATCAGGCCACCAGGGGGTGCGAAAGACGTATGATCGCTTGTTGCGGTATTTTTTTGGGCCACGCTTAAAGCGGGATGTCTCTGCTTATATTAAGATGTGCAAGACCTGCCAACTAACTAGTAAGCCGAATCAAGTACTAAAACCCGCTCCGTTGAAACCAATTGAAGCCACTGGTGAACCTTTCGAGCATCTTATTGTCGACTGTGTAGGGCCACTTCCTTGTTCGAAAGCAGGTAGCACTTACTTGTTTACTGTGATGTGTTTAAACACACGTTTTCCCGCAGCATACCCTTTACGTAGCATTACGTCCCGTGCTATTATAAAAGCTTTGACACAATTTAAATCTGTTTTTGGGATACCAAAAGTTATCCAAAGTGATCAAGGTTCAAACCTTACTTCCCATCTCTTCCAGCAAGTACTGAGACAGCTGCACATTACGCATAATCAATCTACAGCATATCATGCTCAAAGCCAAGGTGCTTTGGAGAGATTCCATCAGTCGCTGAAGTCACTTTTACGTGCATATTGTGTGCAGCTGGATAGAGATTGGGAAGAAGGTTTACCGTGGATGATGTTAGCTGCACGTGAGGTGGTGCAGGAAAGTACGGGCTTCAGCCCGAATGATTTGGTCTTTGGCCATAAAGTACGTGGACTGTTATCTGCATTTCAAGATGTTGGTAAAGCTGCAGAACCTCCCAAAAATTTGGCATCTTATGTCTTAGGTTTTAAAAATAAACTTATTCAGGCTAGGGAACAAGCAAAGGAAAATCTGAAAAAACGTCAAGCCAAAATGAAACGTTTATGTGATCGTATGGTTGAACGGCGAGTGTTTGAACCAGGTGACCAAGTATAAGTGTTACGGCCTATTGTCTCTTCACCTTTCGAAGCTAAATTTGATGGCCCATTCACTGTAAAACGGAAGTTAAGTGAAGAAAATTATGAAGTTGCCATGCCCTCTCGACGAAAGCCTATTAAATGATGCCAAGTGAATGTGTTAAAGCCTTATTATGAGAATGCAATAAAATTTGGAGATAGTACGACATCTTTGCACCCGGCACTTTCTGTGTTTTCGTTTAGTGGGGGAAATGGGAATTTGGTAGGTGAGGAGGAGGAGACCATCTCTCCAGACGATTGTGTGCTTCGTGGCAGATTAAAGAATTCTGAATCATTGAAAAACTTGGAGTGCGCATTAAATCACTTATCTCCTATAAGATGTCAGGAGTTATGAGAATTACTGCGTAGTTTTCCAGAATTATTTGGTGATGCGCCGTCTTGTACTGATTGGGTGGAACACGATATTGAAGTGGGGGATGCAAAGCCGATTAAACAACGCTTTTATCGTGTTTCACCTGAGAAACGTGATTTGATGAAGAGGGAAATTCAGTATATGCAGGACTATAATATTGCGGTTCCTTCATTCTCTGATTGGGCTTCTCCATGTATTTTTTTGGGGAAATCGGATGGAACTGTTAGATTCTGTACCGACTTTCGTAAAGTAAATAGCTTAACTAAACCAGATTGTTTTCCATTGCCGCGCGTGGAGGACTGTGTAGATCAGGTGGGGTCTGCCAAGTTCGTCAGCAAGTTTGACTTGCTGAAGGGATATTGGCAGGTTCCTTTAACCGAGAGAGCGCAGGAAATATCATCTTTTGTTACCCTGTTTGGATTATATTCCTATCGGGTCATGAATTTTGGCCTGCGAAATGCACCAGCTACTTTTCAACGCCTTATGAACAGAGTAGTGTCTGGTCTTGAAGGTTGTGCCGTCTATTTGGACGATTTGGTGGTTTTTAGCGATAGTTGGGATTCTCATTTAAAACGACTTCGGTTAGTGCTGAAACGTTTGTCTGAAGCACGACTTACGGTGAACCTAGCAAAATGTGAGTTCGCCAAGGCGACTGTTACTTACCTTGGAAAGGTGGTAGGGGATGGGCAGGTGCGTCCAGTACAGGCTAAGGTCCAGGCCATTAAAGACTTTCCTTCTCCAATGACAAAGAAAGAACTTATGAGATTCTTGGGATTGGTGGGCTATTATCGCTCTTTTTGCCGTAATTTTTCTACTGTAGTGGCCCCACTTACAGACTTGCTGAAGGGTAAGACAAAATTTATTTGGTCTTCTGGCTGTGAATCCGCTTTCGAGAATGTCAAGTCCCTGCTTTGTTCATCGCCAGTACTTTTGGCTCCGCAATTTGATGAACCATTTACGTTGCACATCGATGCTAGTAACGTGGGAGCTGGAGCTGTTCTCCAGCAGTGTGATGTCGATGGGGTTAATCATCCCGTTAGCTTCTTTTCGAGAAAGTTTAATGTCCATCAGTTGCATTATTCTGTTGTTGAAAAGGAAGCTTTAGCCCTTATTTGGGAATTGCAGCACTTTGTGGTTTATATCAACTCAAGTAAACCTATTGTGATATATACTGATCATAACCCACTGACCTTCTTAAATTCCTTACAGTGTCCGAATCAGAGACTGGTTCGGTGGTCTTTGTTTTTGCAGTCCTTCTGCCTGGACATCCGACATGTACGGGGGTCTGAGAACGTCGTAGCAGACGCGCTGTCTCCTGTTCCCGATGTGCAGTTACCTTGTTGCCATCTATTCTCTTGGCCAGTATTCGGAGTTTTTCTGGTCCTGAGATGTTTTACCTGATTTTGATTTGATGTTTTGTTACAGGGTTCCTTGTGGGATTCCCTGTCTTATGGGGAGGGGTGTGACGACCCCTGCTGTTGGATTTTGGAAGTGCAGTTCACGCGATTGCTTGTAAATTGCAGATCAACGACACCTGCGCTGGGCCAGCTACTCCTTTAAAAGGAGATCGCCAACTAAGCCAGATGGGACTTGGGTTTTTGGACTTTGCGTTTGTTTTGTGTCCTGATTACTTTTTCATTTACATTTAACAACTCATTACACATCCAGCCATGCACCCTTCATTATTACATACTGATTTTGCTGATCGTTCAGATATATTGTTATTCTTATTTACTCTATTATTTAATGTTGCTTTTGTTAATAAAGTGTTTCTTTGAGCCTTAACATTTACTTTGCGTGCGTCCCTTGTTTTGTTACTTCCTTTTGAGCCACGGGTCGTAACACTTTTGCACAAACCATCAGAACCTCTAAGAATAGCCTTAATTAAAAGGAGTAACAACTTAGCAGAGCGAAATGAATAAGCGATACTTGCGTTGGCTTTTGTGATTTGCGTGTGCACGTCCAGAGATGCGTGTGTGTGTAAGAGATTGAGGAAGAGAGTTATGTGGGTTTGGGATCATGTGACGGAGTCCTTGAAGTTGTCCGTTGCATGGTTCGTTCCTTGCATTATTCTGTTGACTGGATTAATTTGTGTAGATGGTTGAAGTTTGTCGAAGTGAGGAGTGCCTGCAAAAAATGTCCCGAGGGAGGGCAGGTCTGACAGCGATCCCGGCTGGGGGCCGTGTGTCTCCCTGTTGAGCAGCGTACTGTGTGCGTGCTGTAAGCAACGATGAATTGAGGTGCAGGCCTCTTAACCAGAGCTAAGTCCAACCTCTTGAAGTTGAGATGACTAATGTGAGAAGCTGTCGATTGAGCGGAAAGACAAGTCTTTGTTCTCGACAGACTTAATCTGCATAGTTTGTTTCAATAATAACTTGGATTAATCTTAAATGAGTTTGATATCAGTTAGAATAACATGAAGCATATCATTGATCCAGAAAGGCAAAGGGAATTATTTAGAGTTTAGACAAGATATTATTTAAATACACATCAAATAATTATTTCATAAATGTGAATTATGAGACATGCTAAGATAAACAAAGCATCCCTATAGTGTTACAAGAAAGTGGAACATTACAGATACAAACATGCAATACGCGGATATATAATATATACAAATTAAACCCCCTCATTGTGATCTTATGTGATCTTTAGCTACAGACACATTTCTGTGTCAATGCCTGCTCCGTCTCTTAGATCTCAAGTTTCTCTGGAATTTCTTTGAAGCTTGCTTGAATGTGTTAATTTAATTAGATTGTCCGGCCAGATGTTACTTATCCCCACACTTCGGCCGTTAAAGTCCAGGCAGACTTTGGCGGGCGATAATTAGGCAGGTCATGAAGTCTGGATGGCAGGTGTTTGTTAATTATCTGCAGCATTCCGTTGAACAGGCAGAAGGTGATTTCAATGAGGTTGGGCTCTGGCTCGGGTGTCCTGACTTCCACGATTCTTGTAAAGGCTAATCTTTTAACAAATTTGTTTTGGCCCCTCGAAATGAGTGGAGAATCTTAATATTAATATTTCCATAAAGCACGCTCAGAGATGCAATTGTAACATTAATGAAAGTTATTTATTCGCTTACAATCTCCGGTTTACTTTTCAATAAAAAATACAAAAAAAAAAAATTCTGAAAAAACAAACTTAAGGTGGTGTAAGCATGCCATTCAAGAAATTTTTACTCTCCACCCTCTAACCTGCGTCTCACAAACAACACCTGCTGGCTTGCCATTAACACTTGCACTTACGCGCCTTAGTGACGAAGAGGAGGAGCAAGTTAATTCACAGGTTAGTCCAGACAATAAACAAACACAAGATAACTCTATACATTTAAATTATAATATTTTTTGAATAAATTAAAACATTTTTAAATATGTAATACCCAGGTATCTGGCTCCTACAGTTCTGTTTGAATGTCTGAAGGAGGGCAGCTGTGCACTTGTTCACTGAACTCTTGCATCCCATTGACTCTTCGTTATGGGATAAAGGCTAGGCTGAGAGTAAGGACGTATCCTATTCCTGCGGGTAAGCACAGTACCGTGTCAGTGGCGGCCCAAGATCGGACAACACAAAGACTGTCCATAGCGGGCATCCGAGTGAGGGTCTGGAGGACAGTGTCGATGGCTGTGGCATCAGTTAGTAAGGTCCCCCTTACACAATCCTCATTTCCAGTTCAGGGTCTACGATGAAGTTGTGGTCCCTGAAGAAAGCTGAGATTTCCAGTTCGATGTGGTACTACTCATTGGGAAGGTGATCGAGTGCCATGTGTGGTTAAAGGTTCAACCTTGTCGTAGGTTGAGTCGAACAGCGACACCTTTGTTAAAGCAGGCATTGCAGTCTCTTGTTCACTCACCAAGGTGCAGACTTTGGGTATGGTCTTGCCTGACAGAAGGTTCTCGCACTTGAGAGGGGTCCTGGAGGGCCCATTTGACTTCATTGATAGGTTCACCACAATCTTTCAAATGAACCAGGGAGTAATGGGTTAAACACCAGCTGTTCTATTTCAAGTTAAATGAGTAGTCCACTTTAAAGATGGGGTCCATTGACTTTTTATAGTAGGAAAAAAATACTATGGTAAGTCAATGGGCCACATCTATAGAGTAGACTACTTAAGTGTGTTGATGCTCTTGGCAGCCACCATGGTTGACAGGTGTTAGTTCAATGGGAATCGGGTGAGCTTGGCAGCAAGTGGAATGTCTGGTGTCTTTTCAGTGAGTGCATTGAACAGTGTGAGGCTGATGGTGTTTGTTGACATTGTGTCATTCAGTTGGATACCTGGTGTGACCCAAGGGTCATAAGGCTCTGAGTCTTTGGTTGTCTGTAATGTGCACAGCAGTGAACTTGAGCTTTGTTCTGAGATGATGTTCTAGCGACTGGCTGGTCGGATTTAAAAGAGGAACTATATTGTATGGCGTAATAGCACTTTTGGGAGTACTTAGACTCGCCTGAAAAGTCCGCTCCCCTTCTCCCTCTCATAATGGGAGAGGGAGGGTGTTACTGTGCCGAGTTGAAGTACTCCCATAAGTGCTATTACGCCATACAATATAGTTCCTCTTTTAAATCCGCTTAGAAAAGCACTACGTTTTATTTTGTACCACCAAACTTGCTCGTATAACTACTCGTCTTAAATAGGAAAAACGTTGATGTGTTTGGTCACTTCTAACTTTATCTCTGTTTGATACCATTGAATGAATGGGGGTAAGCTAAATGCTATCGAAGTGTCGCAGCACGCTCCAGCGCTTACGTGCACGCACACAGATGACAGAGGGATTTATCAACAATTCTTAGTTAAGGTAATAACATAGTTTAATATTGAAAATGAGTAGACTATTCCTTTAAGGCGTGCTGCATGGATCCAACCCGGTGTAAATCCGAGGCCGCCACGCCCACGCCTCACCCTATGTGTGTTTTTTTTTAGGTTGTTTTTTTTTTGGTTGTATGTTTTAAAACTTTTTTATTTTTTAAGCTTCAAATGAATGCAGGGCTCAACGAAAAAAAAAATTTTTACTGGCCCGGTCGGGCCAGTGGTTCAGGTTTTCACTTGCCCTGCCAAAATTTTCACTGGCCCCAATAAAAAAATGTCAGTGTCACATATTTTAAAATAATAATTCAAAAGTCAAATATAATTGTATACATATACAGCAGATATGTTCCAACGAAAAAGGTTTCCAACTTTTAAGCTTTACCTGTAATCTGACAGCCTACTGTGCAAAATTTCCTTCCTGTTTTTTTGTCATGTTTTATCCAAGTAAATGTCTGCTTCCAAGATGTTAATTATTTTACAATGACGAAGATATATTTTAGTGACTGAAGGTGAAGCACTGGCCCGATCGGGCAAGTGACAATACTTTTTACTGGGCCGAACGTCTCTCACGCTTGCCCCGGGCAACCGGGCAGTCCTTTATGTTGAGCCCTGGAATGTGTGTGTGCACTCCATCTAATATGTGATGCATTAAAACAGCGAGACATGTGATGAGTCAGCCGGGGAGATTAGAAATTACTGCAGCATCACTTTTGTTAGGCTTCTGATTAGCCAAGGTGGCTTTACGATTCGAGTTACATCACCGCCTGCTGGTGTGGCATGCTCTTGACAGTGCATAATCACATGTTTTTGCGTGTTCATGTAGGCGGAGATTTCTTTTAAACCGAGCATGTGTGGATGAGATTTTTTTTAAATCGCAGGAGGAAAAACTCCTGTGTCCGTGTGGACTAGGCCTTAAATAGCACTTTTTTACATTGTTGCATTGTTTAAAAGCAGCTTTACATAAAAAACTTTGAAAAGAAAACAGTAAAATTATTAAATGTATAGTATATACAATATAATATATGTTTTTTGCTCATTTTTTAAATATTAAATTAGATATTTGCTCTAATTACACCTAACCTAAATTAGATATTTGCTCTAATTACACCTAACCCTAACCTAAACAGCTATATCAACATTATTAAGTGCACCCCAGCCACACATGCTTACAAAATTTAAACAGTGACGTCTTTAAGATGGTAACCAGACCATTAACAGCTATATAAACAGAATTAACAAAACCCTAAGATAAGTTAATGTCAACAGTCACACAGTAAGCACGCCAACAGGGATACAGCAAGGTACCAAAACCTCACTTGATCAACAAAATTGTCTGACACATTCTAAAAAACTAAGTACAGAAATTTCTCAGGAATCATTTACCTACAGTTGATGTTTGGTGTTATGCAGTCCAGGGATATTTTCCTTTGAATTTTCCTATACCATTTTGCAATGCAAAAAGAATTCAGCTTACTTTTGTCATTTGCAATGTTTCTTCAGGCATCCAGCAAAACTACTTATGGACTTCAATATCATGTCCCATGAATGTGGCCACCTGTTCTTGTTCATAAGTTGGTAGGTTCAGTAGTTGAGAAACTGTGGCAACATGTTTTCTCAAATTTGTAAATGTAAAGTTTTCTGGAAGTTCAGCACCACAGCTTTTTGCAAACTGTTTCAAACAGTTACCACCATGGATACTCTTCTGTGATCCATAAAAAGCATGAGCAAAGAGGTAGGGATTGGTAGGGGAAATCCCAACATTTTCTCTTATTTTAATCAGAAGATCCACAGATTCTTTTACATTTCCTGGAAACAGTACTGGAACTTTACAACCTTTTTCCCCCATGTCTCCAGTCTGGTGAAATTCTTGATGAGTTTCTTTTCAAAGGGCGTTAGGCTTTAATGAATTTCATCATGCATTGCATGATTACTTCTCTGCAGGTAAGTTTTAAGTTGCATTCTACAAACTTCACCTTCACGATGTTGATTGAATAAAATTAGCTGTGTTAGAGTCACTTGACAGCAGGGCTTTGAACAATAATTTTTTCCCCAATTGGTTAGTTCCAAACAGAAACAGTATTTTAACGTTAGAAATGGTTAGAACAAAAAAATAAAGTTCCCAAACCGGTTAATAACGTTCCATGTCAGCTTTGGGACATACAAATAATAGGCTGATCATTAGGACATTCAACTTAAATTATTAGTCATTAACATTATTTTCCTCAAGTCTCCATGTTGTCATCAAACATTAAAAAAGGCTACATTATGTAAGCTGCATCTTTCTGATCTTTGAAGGGCACAGGGATAATTACGTTTAATTGGAGTTGGACCGGACACATTCAACCGCATGTGCATACAGAAAATTGCTAAATTTAGCGTCTTTTAGCGGTTAATTGTTTAAAATCACTTAAGTGTTAACATTTGCAAGCCTTTGAAACGGGTGGTTAATGAGTGTTTGTTTTTTGGCCTTCTCAAGACATGTTAAGTTATCATGGAGCTTCTTAATGTCTTCTACTAAGGTCAGACTTTGTGGGCAGAATTCCACTTTTTCTAGAGCAAGTTTTTCAGTGCATTTGATGAAATATGGGTTGTCCATTCCAGCTTAATTAATTTACTAAAAAACTTGTGCATATTCCCTTAGGACAAGGTCCTGTTGATGTAAAGCATCTCCCTGTAAAATATATGACACATTTACAAGGGAAGAGCGCAGTTTTAGTCCTGTTGAGGGAGAAGAGAATTTGTTTGTTGACTCATCGAATCCAATCATATTTTTCACCTCTTCAAGTACTGTGTTGAATTTTTACCGGCATAGTGTCTTTCACTTATAATTTGCAACGTTTGAGAGTTTGCAGACATAGCAAAGCAAAACTTGCAAGGTAGATAATCCATTGCTGTTGACTCCGAAGTTGCTTGCCTTTTTGGTTTGATCACTACTTTCCCAGAGGATAAAACTGAACTGTTATGGTGGAAGTTTCCCATGTTCCTTACCTTGGTTAATAAAATATGATGCATGGCTGAGCCTTGCCTGTGTGCTAGTGCCATTGCAACTTTTTTTGAATGTTTTTGTCTTAGACGTCTGGAAATTTTTGCATAAGGCTTCTCACAGTAACGCCGCATTCACACGGGGCGTAAGCGTTGACGCTTCCCATTCACTTTTAATGGGTGACGTCAAGCGTTGGCGAACTGAATTGTGGATCCGTCGGCGCCGTGTCAGTGCCGTTGCTCGCGGCAGAAGTTGAACATTTCTCAACTTTTCAAGCGGCAACGCGTGCGTCAGCCAATCATATCACCTTATGCAAATAACCTAGGCAGAGCCAGCCAATTACGTTTATGGAAGACCGGAGCTTGTGTTGTGTTGTGGTTTTCATTTTCCTCCAATGAAACAATCTTCAGTCTTAGGTTTTGATTTCAAGAGATAGACTTTTATTTTCCGGACAAAATAATAAGCCGAGCCTGCCTGATAAAACCTCCCAGAACCAGTCAGGCTGGCCTGGGAGAAATCTTCAAACCAGTCTGAACCTCTGAGCCAGGCTTGGTAAATATATATGGTCTTTGTCCCTCCCCTCCATATGCTTTAACAATATGTTTCTGTTCAGGCTTGTAACTTGAAGAATCACATGACAGTCCCCAGACCAGACCAGTGTCTCCTTTCCTTGACCTATTTGACCCTTGGCTATTTGCTAATACTAAAATCCTTTGTGCCCTGAAACATGACTACACACAGCTGTTCTTAAATCCCCACAGATGGCTTATAAACTTCTAACACATAAGGCACCACATAAGACACCACACAGATGGCTTTTAAACTCCTGACCCACACGACATAACACATGACCTGCATAACTTCATAGTAAACAAATTGCGTGTGATTATAATGGTAAACTCATATTCATCATATTCATGTAGATTGGGATTAAAATAAAACTTCTTCATAATCCCCGCTCTGAGGCTTAATTTAGCCTCACCTTTCCTGTTTATTTTAATCCGGAGTGCAGTTTCATAATTCAGCGTTTCAATTATTAATATCTTGTGGCTAAAGAAAGCCACTATACCTTACCAATTACTAAATTATGCCACTGCACTTCGAACTATGGACAATAAGACAAACATCTTTCCATTCTCATTTTGACTTGAATGTAAAAGTAAAAGTACTTAAGCCCTAAACAGTTTGTGCGCAATTGGTTCTACGCTTACAGTTATCATTTTAGCTATGTAGAGTATATGATAAAGCATCGTAAATGTAAAGTCAACGTTAATGAATCCAAGTAAAAAATAATAAAAACAAAAGTAAAGTATGCATAATAAACACAAAAGAAATATTAAAGATTCAATATTCAAATTCAAAACGAGTAACTATAACTAATTGATGCTGAATTGAAGCATAAAAACTCAAAAATTAATTATAATAAACAAGTATAAATGTAAGTTAATTCAAATAAACAAAGTAAAGAGCAATAACCAATAATAAAACTAGGTAAAGATGGCATCAAAAACACAAATAAATGTAGATTAACTTGAATAACATAATAAAATGTGAACCACTAATATACTAAGTAAAGATTGCAACACAAATGAAAGTAACATACTCCAAATAAAACAAGTAAATGTAAATAACCAATAATAAACTACGTAAAGATTGTATAGTACACGCTTAAATGTAATTAATTCAAATAAAACTAGTAAATGGAAATAACCCATAATACAACTAAGTAAAGCATGCATAATAATTCTTGATCACAATTTAAATTAATTTTTTTCCCCATCCTCATCAGAGGTGCTTGAATTCTCGTTTACTATTTGCAAATTCATTACTATCTTGTAACGTAAGTCCTGATAACATTCTTGTTGATTTCAAGTAAATTTTTCCATCATCCTGATATTTTATCTTCCATGTGAGTCTCTAACCAGACACCTATGCCTCATTTACCCACTAACCTCTAATTAAAATTGGTTCAGTATATGTTATCATGTATTTCTAATGGCTGCATCTAGTTGTTATCTTAAGATAAATTAATGCCTTATTTGTAAATTTAATAATTTACTTTTTGATTGTAGTACTGTACATAATTTATTTATTCTCTATTTTTATTCTGACAAAACTTTAGTAAATTCCTTATTTAGCTTAATCCCATCCCTTTATCTAATTTGGTACCCATTTGGTTGATCAACAGAATCTACTTATAATTTATGATTAATTGTTGTGTTCATCCTTTTATAAGGATTCTAAATACCCTTCTTTTATAGTGATTTCTTGTCTCCATCATATTTACGTACTTTTCCTCTCCCTCCTAATGATAACGAGGTCAAACATTTTCTTTTTCTACAAATCCAAAATAATTCTCCAATCGATATTATTTGATCTTCAAATATCTTTAATGTATATGTTTCTCTGATTTGATTATATTATTCTTCTAATAGCATTTCTTTTCTCACTTTTACACCTTAAGTTATACTTTTTGATGTCTTCATAATAGATCTAGAGGTTTTTTAGTTGATTCGTTCAAAATTCCTGTTATAAAGCATTTCCTATTTAATTTTCTTAAGTCTATAATTCCATAAGGCTTGTATTTTCTTGAATGTAATCTTACTGTACCATTCAGAATTTTTTTACTGTACCATTCTGAAATATCTGTCCTTCCGTTTTTATTTTTAATGTTTTGTTATTTACTACCATTGACACAAATTTCCAAATTGTGGCCTACCAGATGTATTTTTAAACTCAGAATTTCCCAAAAGACCTAAATATTATCCAGATAAGTTGACCTTAACTTTTCCTCTTATCCATAAGATTCTTGTTGAATTATCACCTTTATCATATTTATGTGAACTTGAAATTGTTATTGCATTATTGAAATCTGGTTTAGTTTAAATCATAAAAAGCAACTTTGTGAGCATATTTCCTTAACTTTAAATATTCCCCATTTGTATCATTGTTATCTTTGGGATGTTTCCCATAAAATGTCCACCTTAAGTTCTCTGTTCAATGTCTCTATGTTTTCAGTCTTTCTTTCAGAGTCTGTTCCTTTGAGATCATTGCAGATCTTTCACTGGGCCTCGTTTAAGGCAAAAGTCCATCGCCAGGAAGTTTTAATTGACTGTTGCAATGCAAGTCTTCTGTAGTAATCGGCTTCGTTCTTTAATTGACTGTAGCAATGCAAATCTTCTGTAGTAATCAGCTTCGTTCTTTTCAATTCAATTTCTCTTTTTCACTTGTTCCACTCGGTGCTCAGAACTTTGCTCCCCATCCGTCAATATACTTGAATTGCTTTTACTTGGATTTGGTTTTGATGTTTCTTTTTTCATATCATGGCATTCTTTCTCCTTCTCTCCTTCCTACGAGCTCTGCTACATTGGCTGCTCCTCCCACTTGGACATTCTGGGACTGGTCTCATCCTGTCTCCCCCAGTTAGGCCCCCTGTGGCCGTGTTTGGCCTCCTCCGACCTCTCGAACCTCAGATAAGCTAGATCATCTCGCACTCATCAAGTCATGTTGTCTCATGTCCTCCTCAACTCCTTTCAGCTTTTTCTGTACACAAATAACTCAATACATAGACAATTAGTTTGTTCATATAACACTTAATTCCAGATGTTTTTACAATACGCATAGGTCTATCGGCGAATATTTCATGCAGTGTTAAAGGTGTACGGTTGTTAGTTTAGGTAAAACATAAGTTCTGTTATGATTAGTATTTTCACACATTTTGTTAAGTATGGCTTTGATGATTATTCCTTTTCTATACCTTTTTATCTACCATCCTTTGTGATTATAGATGATAGTCAAATTTTTCTTTTCTCTTATTCGTCGCATCAATTTTTCCATTCTTATTTCAACTCAAAATCTTTATTCTTCTCATGAATCAATTGATTTATTTTCATTCCACTTATTTCCCCCATGTACATCTATGATAATAGTATTTATGACTGAAATTTTTCACTTCTTATACAATCTAAAAAGATCTCCTGACACTCTGAGGCCCTTTTTAGCTTCCACATCTGTTTGCCCATGCTGGCAAATCAACTGTTCTCGTGTGAGCCTATTATTCAATGACAACCAATCACTTGATCAACCATTTAGCGTTAATCAACCAGACTAACCTTTCAGCATGTTGGAATGGCGGTTCATCCATTCTATACCTGTATAATGTTTTTTCCTCATAAGTAAATACCTAAATGCAAGTATCCATTTCTTATCCAAATCTGAATTCACAGTAAAAATGTTTATCAAATGGAGAAACACTTGTCAGCAAAGTATGTAGTTTTTTTGGAACATCAATCTTTTCTTGTCATTAATTGCTCTTAAATCGTAGACTAGATACAATTTAGATTTATTTGCTTGAAATGCTAAGTTTGTTACAATCATTTGTTATTTCTTTTCTCTATTCTCACAGCTTTTTCTTGTTTACCTATGGTGTTATTTGAATTTATTTATTTTATCTATTTTATTTTCCTTTCTGCCATAGCTGTCTATGCCATTTATATTTGCTTTTTAGCTTAGTACCATCATTGGAGTTCTAACTTCCTCTGTAGAATACCAAATTTAAAAACCCCAAATTTTCATTATGCATTTCTTCCTGTAAGATTAATAGGTGTCTGATTTGATTTCAGAAAAGGTAGTCACACCTAACAACATAAGTTCTTGATCAGCCTTTAATTTTGTCTAGCTGATTTTCTCATAAAGATTGTCTGTGTCCCTATAGTATCAAGGTCTTTACTAAACATTGAACGGCTGTTTACTCTTTCCCCTTTTTCACTCAACGGCTTGTATGAAGAAGCAAAAGTATAGTCCAGTTTTTCTCTTGTCTCCAAGAACAATATTGTCTTTGTTGGTCTCCTTCTGGATTCCACTTAGTCTTTTTGTTGTTTGTTTGTAATTGTCTCTTGAACATATGCGCAGTGCCCCCTTCACTGCTTGAGTTCAATTATAGTCCCATTCAAATAGAATTTGTTCTCAGTCCAGTTTATGAGTTACTCCTCTCTTTGCAACTCCAACACTTTGATGTCACACACAGTTTTTCATTGTCTTTGCATCGCCAGCTTTTATTCACTTTCTTGAATGTTAAAGGATCAGAGCTTTCAGCCTTTCAAGGTTTAACTTAACCCATTGCAAAATATTGCCTTTCAAATTTAAAATAAAATTTATTTTATGACCACCTTCCATCATCAGATGAAGACTCCTCTTCATTTTGTTAAATATTTTTTCTTTATATAATTTATCTGTGTCATTCACCTTTTAATAATTTTTCTGTCCTTTTTAATTTTTCATCTTTATTTCCACCTTTAATAACTTGGTCT
Organism: Paramisgurnus dabryanus; assembly: GCF_030506205.2. Lineage (NCBI taxonomy): Eukaryota > Metazoa > Chordata > Actinopteri > Cypriniformes > Cobitidae > Paramisgurnus > Paramisgurnus dabryanus. Next base: position 44,095,337 of record NC_133342.1, read on the forward strand.
CTACTCTTTTTTTTCCTCTAATTTGTTGTTTTTCTTTCAAAGTTTTACCTCTGTTTTTCTGCTAGATTTTGTTTGATCCCACAATTCCCCTCGAGCAATGAGAGTTGACCTTTACAGGTCAAATCTGGTGACCATTTAGAACCCCCTCCCTTTCTCTCTCTCTATCTCTCCTTCTCCCTTTGACCGTTTCTTTGTCTGTTAATTATCTCCTCTTATCTTTCATTAGTTTATATTTTTATTTAGTTGTATTTCTCCTCACACAATGCCACATCAAATGTTTCCTCATTTGAACATCCAATTATTCTATTTTCTAATTCTCCACACAACAATTGTTTAATCCTTATTTTTCCATTAATGTGACTGCCATAATCTTTTCTTTGCAATATAACACACCTTATATTTTATAATTATTTCTCATTTAACCACTTCACAAACTTATTGTTTTTATTTGTCCAATTTATATATTCTCCAAATAATTACTTAGATTTCCAATGTGTCTTTAAAATAAAATGTCCTTTATAATATTTTGTAATGTTTTGTCAAATAGAATCAAATACCATCACCAACATCTGTCCTTTTTGGACAAGCCATCTTTTCCTATTGAGCACATTTTTTTTATTTTAATCAATCCTTTAAATGAATTATTTAATTTCTAGAAGTAGCTGTATACTTCACTGTAATAACTAATATTTTTGGCTACAATACCTCAGAACCACACTGTCTTCAAATCTAATCTTTAATACCCAGCATTTATAACTGTCTCTTATCCATAATCATATTCTTACTCTTATTCACATACTTTCAAACGTTATCCCCTTTTTTATTCACTCCTGTAACACAACACCTATCTGTGCTCTCTACAGAGCAACAGAAGAAAGACACACCCACTGCTCACTCAGCCCCCACTCTTGCCATCTCATACATTCACACACAAGACTCTTTATATCACAGACACATTACATCCTCACACAAATAAAATAAAACAACTCTATCTAGACTACCTGGCCAAGTTCATCATTCCACTTCACTTCCATCAACGTGGAAAAGATTCACTTACACAATTTACCAATCCAACATGACAAATAAAACAAAAACAATATCTCTTATCAGCCCGGGCCTTTCAAAACAACAAGACAAATAACACATAGATTGTACCTGACCTACAGGATTTCAGTACTCTTCTCTCCAAACCCCAACGTGTCTACCCCGACACGGTAACACTCAGGTTCGCGAAACTTCTTGGGCATTTTCTCAACTTAACATTAAATCTTTATCCAAGCCTCCAACAACAAAAATAAAACTCATTCACACAATAAACCATCATCTGTCCTAGCCCACATTCCTTTTGAAAATGAAACCCTTTATTCTTATCATTTAATCTAGTAATCTTTAATTTCCCCTTTTTATTCTTAAATTTGGAAGAGCATTTGTGATTTGACCACCCCGAGCCCTCTCAGGTGAACAATACAATCTTTAAACAAGCAAAATTGATTGATTAATAGGTGGCCACCTGATTGCATTGCCCATCGAGAAAGTTAGCTGTAGTCTCTGGTTCTGTGCTCTTTTTGATATCCCATCTGGTGTCAATTGTTTGACCAAACCTTAAATTTCAAATGTATGTTTGATAACCTATAAACCAAATTGTTAACCCAACCATTGTTCAGTAATAACCCATTAGCATTTATGTACAACCCTTTATGTATTTAATTGGGCTCTATTTATTTTATTTATTTATTTCCTTAGGGCTCATTCTTCCACACTATAACTCAGTAGTTATTTACCCTACACTCACAGGACAGCAATTAAACCCCCCTTAACAGCCCGCAGAGACTGCCTAAGGGAAACTCTCTCCCTGCCTGCCAGATGCAAGTTCACATTTCTCTCACTCACACACACTCTGCAGCTGCATACACACTCAAAATTCAAACACAGAGAGTACATGTATTTTCATACATAAAACCTTTTATGCCACCTCTTGATATCACCTTATATACCCAAATCGAATGACCATTACACCTCCATCAACACGGTCGTTAATTAAAACAATAAAATATACCACTTTTACACGGTATACTGTCAATATCGATAAACACTTCCAACCACACGACATTGACCTCTGTGCCATCCACTTCCAACCACAAGCACAGACTTCTATGTACCCACAGACATAGGCAACAATTACGCGTTCTCTTCACTTAAAATCTGTTTTCAAGTCACTGTGATCAACAAAGCCATCCCCCAGTAAGTCAAATACAGATTCATGCATGCATGCCTTAGTTAGATTGTATCCTTGAAATCAAAACCCAGTTCACATCTATGGTTCTTAAATTTAGAAGAGCTTAAATTTCTCACCACATTGAGCAAAGTCTGGCAAACAACACAAACCTAATTTAATAAGCAAAAAGTGCTTACCTTATGGCCATACGTTGTTTGTGTTGTTCGTCAGGTCTGCCCAGGTGGTTCGATTGTCCAGCTCTTTTCTATCCCGGGTTTCGGCACCAAATGTTGTGGTTTTCATTTTCCTCCAATGAAACAATCTTCAGTCTTAGGTTTTGATTTCAAGAGATAGACTTTTATTTTCCGAACAAAATAATAAGCCGAGCCTGCCTGATAAAACCTCCCAGAACCAGTCAGGCTGGCCTGGGAGAAATCTTCAAACCAGTCTGAACCTCTGAGCCAGGCTTGGTAAATATATATGGTCTTTGTCCCTCCCCTCCATATGCTTTAACAATATGTTTCTGTTCAGGCTTGTAACTTGAAGAATCACATGACAGTCCCCAGACCAGACCAGTGTCTCCTTTCCTTGACCTATTTGACCCTTGGCTATTTGCTAATACTAAAATCCTTTGTGCCCTGAAACATGACTACACACAGCTGTTCTTAAATCCCCACAGATGGCTTATAAACTTCTAACACATAAGACACCACATAAGACACCACACAGATGGCTTTTAAACTCCTGACCCACACGACATAACACATGACCTGCATAACTTCATAGTAAACAAATTGTGTGTGATTATAATGGTAAACTCATATTCATCATATTCATGTAGATTGGGATTAAAATAAAACTTCTTCAGTTGCGGCCACAGTGATTGGCTGTTGGCCACGCTTCAGACACGCCCTCTGTCAAGCGTCAACGCTTCCGCCCCGTGTGAATGCGCCGTAAAGACACTAATTCTTCTTGTCATCGACACGCTGATGTTTAGTGTTTGAGGACATTTTCACTTTAATATCATGTTGCTGAGAGCTAAAGCCACTTTCATCCATTTCCATACCAGTTGTCAGGACTCTGCCTTGAAGTCTTGTTAAATTTTGTATTTTGTCATGGTGGCAGAGTTCTGGCAGTCCCTGGCCTTGTGTGGAGGTTCATGCCTTGTTTTTGTGTTTGGGCATGTACCTCCGGTGTCTTGTCATTTGTCCCCGCTCCCTCGTCCTCCTGCTTATTGTTAATTATCACTTATTCCCATCACCTGTTCCCCGCTCGTTATCTTGTTTGGTTTGTTCTATTTAATGTCAGTGTTTCTTTAGTTCTGTGCAGGATCATTGTGTTGTGTGCTCGTGTTGCGTGTGCATTCAAGTCTAGCGATCTAGTCATAGTCATAGTCATAGTCATAGTCATAGTCATAGTCATAGTCATAGTCTCAGTCTCAGTCTCAGTGTTATCTTTTAGTTTTATGTTTCATGTTGTGCACCCCCTCGTGGGTCTTTGTTTTGTAATAAAGTGTTTTCTGTTTTCCCCGACATCGTCTGCTATTGGGTCCATTCGTCCTGCAATCCTCACAGAATGATCCTGCCAACACTGAACCCAGCGACGGTGTCGGGGTCCATCGCATCATCTCCTGTCTCGCTTCTGCTGCCAATCGTGGTGCGTCCTTTCCCGGACTGGCTGACCGGGAGGATCCGTGGGCGGCTCTTTTCCGAGCTCTGGAGTGCAGCTGTCGAGTCCGATCCGGCCCTTGAGGGGATGGCTGCCTTGTCCGGGCCGATCCTTGGACTGGCCGCTGTCCAGTTTGTCTCGGCCTACGGGATGACTGAGTCTGCGCAGTCCGCGTCACCCACCGAGTCCGCGCAACCGACCCAGCCTGCACAACCCATGCAGCCGTCAGCGCAGCCCGCGCAGTCGACCCAGCCCGCGCAGCCCGCGCAGTCGACGCAGCCGTCAGCGCAGCCCGCGCAGTCGACGCAGCCGTCAGCGCAGCCCGCGCAGTCGACCCAGCCCGCGCAGCCCGCGCAGTCGACCCAGCCCGCGCAGCCCGCGCAGTCGACCCAGCCCGCGCAGTCGACCCAGCCCGCGCAGTCGACCCAGCCCGCGCAGCCCGCGCAGTCGACCCAGCCCGCGCAGCCGACCCAGCCCGCGCAGTCATTGACTGAACGGACTAAATCAGTGAGGTCTGCTTGGCCTTTGCTGCGTCCTCGCCCCAAACCCCCATGGACTGTCCTGTTTTGAGTATTTTGTGGACTTCAGTGTGTTTGAGTTTTGTTTTTAGCACCTTTTGTTAAGTTTTAGTCTGATGTCTTCTAGTCTAGTCATGTTTTTTATCTGTCATGTTTTCTTGTCTTGTGTGTTCTCTTTTTGGACGCCAGGTGGCGTCCTTTGAGAGAGGGCTACTGTCAGGACTCTGCCTTGAAGTCTTGTTAAATTTTGTATTTTGTCATGGTGGCAGAGTTCTGGCAGTCCCTGGCCTTGTGTGGAGGTTCATGCCTTGTTTTTGTGTTTGGGCATGTACCTCCGGTGTCTTGTCATTTGTCCCCGCTCCCTCGTCCTCCTGCTTATTGTTAATTATCACTTATTCCCATCACCTGTTCCCCGCTCGTTATCTTGTTTGGTTTGTTCTATTTAATGTCAGTGTTTCTTTAGTTCTGTGCAGGATCATTGTGTTGTGTGCTCGTGTTGCGTGTGCATTCAAGTCTAGCGATCTAGTCATAGTCATAGTCATAGTCATAGTCATAGTCATAGTCATAGTCTCAGTCTCAGTCTCAGTGTTATCTTTTAGTTTTATGTTTCATGTTGTGCACCCCCTCGTGGGTCTTTGTTTTGTAATAAAGTGTTTTCTGTTTTCCCCGACATCGTCTGCTATTGGGTCCATTCGTCCTGCAATCCTCACACCAGTCTTCTGGTGTTTTTTGCAGAAACCTTTTTTTACTTGTCCCTTGGATTTTGTAGTTGTTTCTTCTTCTTCCTTTTCATCTTCTTCTTGTTTGTCTTCTTCATCTTCTTTGTTTTCCTCTGCTTCTTCTTCCTCCTCTTCTGACATTTCAAGGGAAATCTGTTGTTCAGTGTTGTTTTGAAACACAACTTAAATGTATTATCAAATATTATGAATATAATGTTTTTTCCCCAATATATTAAGTCTATGCATTATTCATCACACATGAACATGTAATTAAAGCTCTAATTACCATTTCACTTTGAAATAATTCCTCTTCACTATCAGATAATGAATCCATCCTGTCACTGCAAATGCTTTCTGTTAGGGCTGGACGATATGACCAAAATTTTTATCATGATATACTTCTTAATTTTGGTCGATAGGTATAAATCCGATAACGGTATGCCTATTAAAAAAGCCTCAGGAAAAACTGCCAAGAATGCCTGCAATAGATGTCTGAACCAAAAACAAACTTCTGAAAAATTACATTTGCCAATGAAACCTCCTATAAAACTATATCATTATCACCTTTAATTCGTGTTTAGACTTCATACAAAAAAGTGATATCACTGTCCAGTAAAACAGACTTTCAGGCTCAGTTTAATAATATTAGGTGTACCCTGAATGTCAGTAATAAATGCTGTAATGCAGGGGTCTCAAATTCAAATAGGCTTGAGGCCATTTCTGAGATCGACATCATAGGAGGGATGAAGAGCTATTTTAACATTAAAAAGCACAATTATTTATTTTACATTTATAAACTATTATGCATTTTTTTGCCACCAGGTTGTGTTTTGATATATTATGGATTTCTTCAGTCACAGTATTGACTTTCATAGTTCCATCTGTGTTAGTCCATAGTTTTGATAAATTTGCTACTATAGTAATATGTGGAGAAAATAATAAGTCAATGTGACTTTAAAACTTTTCAATGGTAGAATTTAATGTTACATACTGTAAAAAAAAAAAAAAATTACTGATCTACTTGCAATTGCTTAGCAAGCTAGATAGTGATATATTTGATACTACACACTTAATTATATTATACTTATGTCATGACTGCTGGGTGATCGATGGCTGTGTGATCTGTGTGTGTGTGTGTTGTTTACCTGTGGTGCCGGTTCCTCGTGTATTCACTAACTCCGCCCCCTTGTTTCGGTAATTGTTCACCGGTGGTGTCTCGTTTACCTTTCCCTTTATATTGCACATAGTCCTGTCCTTCGTTGCGCGCTCATTGTTTTATCACAGTCCTGCTGCCCTGCCTTGTCTTGTCAGTCGTTCTCTGTTTTCTCCTCTATTACCCCAGGTTTGGTTTCGGCGTTCGGAGACGCGTCTTCACCCGGACCGCTCGCTTGTGGAGTACTGGAGTTAGTGACTTTGTTTGTCTCTCGCTACAGCTGGTTCGCTTCGTCTTTAGGCGGTATACCAGCTGTCTCCCTTTCTCTCCGGTTTGCATCATCACCCGTGAGTGGAGTTCACCTCATTACCATTGTGGATTATTGACTCTACGACTGTTGTTTCTCGGAACCACTGGTTCGCTTCGTTTTTAGGCGGTGACCAGTGGTTTTCGAGTGGCCCTACTACATCAGGATTTCACAGTGGATTACCCGTCTGAGAACTTGGAGTTTCCATCTTCCATCTCCGCTTGTCATCCACCTGCAGGAGGGCGTGTATCATCCTTCTGTTGTGTGTGGTGATTGCGCTGCCGTTCTCGACGGAGTGCGTGGGTGGCTCTCTCTCTCCCTTCGGATCTGTACTGGACTATTGTGTGCCGTGTGTGGATCTATCAGTGACTTGCTCTCCTATTTTCTATTTTCTATTTTTCTAATAAATTGTTAACTTGCATCTGACTCCTGAGTTCATTTCATGACAGATGAGCGCGCCAAAAATGGAGTCAGCAAGTTTTGAAAACCTGGAGGTGCAGACCGCCCTTCACCAGCAGGGGGCGGCCATCGACCAACATTCGTCGTTATTGTCTGCTGCTGCCAGAGATTTCAGCATCCTGTCTGAGCAATTGAAAGAGCTCAGCAACCGTTTGGATAAAGTGACTCCTCACCATGAAGCCCCTACCTCATCCGGAGAAGCCGCTTCATTTGAACGGGAGCCACACACGGCAACACCCTCCACCTACGATGGTGATCCTAACACCTGCAGATCTTTTCTTCAACAGTGCTCTCTCGTCTTTGCTCTCCAGCCCCGTCGATTTTCTTCATCCACTTCCAGAGTGGCCTATGTCCTGACGTTACTCACTGGCAGGGCGAGAGACTGGGGTATGGCCGCCTGGGGGGCTAAAGCTCCTTTTACATTTTCGTTCGAGGCTCTGGAGGAAGAGATGCTAAAGTTGTTTGACCGCTCACTCAAGGGAGACATGGCAGCGGCTGAGTTGGTGAGATTACGGCAACGTAATGACTCTGTTACTGATTTTGCTATACGTTTTAAGACGCTCGCTATTTGCTGCAACTGGAACGACGCGGCATTAAGAGCACAATTCCTCGAGGGTCTCACGCCAGGTATTCAAGACCAGATTGCACTGAGGGAGCCACCCACGTCACTGGAAGCTGCCATCGATCTGGCTCTGAGGGTCGAGTCTCGCCATCGGCAGAGAGATCTGCGTCGCTCATTTCGCCAGCTGATGTCAGAACCAGGGGAGATCGCTTCAGAGACGCCCTCCGAGGAGCCTATGCAGCTGGGCAAGTTCCGAATTTCTGCTGGAGAGAGAAGTCGTCGGCTGTCTAATGGCCTCTGTTTATATTGTGGCAAGCCGGGGCATCTGGCAGCCACCTGTCCGGTAAAAGCTCACGCCCGCCGATGAACCTGGGAGTCTCGGTGGGCGCATCGTCATTTAAATCTCCCGTGAGCAGCACTACACTACCTGTCATTATTAACTCTTTCTCGTCACAGGCGTTGCTGGATTCCGGTGCGGAGGCGTGTCTTTTGGATGCTGGGTTGGCCAAGTCCTGGGGTATTCCATTCATCCCTCTCTCCTCTCCTTTGTCTGCCTGGACATTGAAGGGCCAGCATATGGCTGTGATCACGCACCGCACACCCCCTGTGAGTTTGTTTGTTTCTGGCAATCATCGTGAGGAGATTGAATTTGACATCTTAGAGGATTCACAATCGCCAGTCATTTTAGGTCATGACTGGCTATCCAAACATAATCCTCACGTTGATTGGCAGAACAATGTTGTGTTATCTTGGAAGTCTTCGTGTTATGTTTCTTGTCTTGGTCCTGCTCCCTCTCTTGTCTCTTGTTCTGTCTCGCAGGTTCCGGCTATCGATCTCTCAGGGGTCCCGGCGGAGTACTCGGATCTGTATCAGGTTTTCAGTAAGTCCCGGGCTACTTCTCTGCCTCCTCATCGGTCGTATGATTGCGAGATCAAACTACTTCCCAACACTTCTCCGCCTAAGGGTCGTATATTTTCCCTAGCTAAACCAGAAAGAGAGGCTATGGATAAATACATTAATGACGCTCTTAAAGCCGGTCTCATTCGCCGCTCCTCGTCTCCAGCTGGTGCTGGATTTTTCTTTGTAAAAAAGAAAGACGGGTCTCTTCGTCCGTGCATTGACTATCGAGGGCTGAATGACATTACTGTTAAGAATAAGTACCCCTTGTCATTAATGTCATCAGCATTCGAGTTATTACAGGGAGCGCGCGTATTTACCAAGTTAGATCTGCGCAACGCTTATCACTTGGTACGTATTAGAGAGGGCGATGAGTGGAAGACAGCCTTTAATACACCTTCTGGACACTGGGAATATTCCGTTCTGCCGTTCGGTCTTTGTAACGCTCCAGCTGTCTTCCAGACCATGGTCAATGAAGTGCTGGGTGACATGATTAACAGATTTGTCTTTGTGTATCTCGATGACATTCTCATCTTTTCTCCCTCCATGCAGATACACACTCAGCACGTTCGCATGGTTTTACAACGGCTATTAGAGAATCAGCTATTCGTTAAGGCGGAGAAGTGCGAGTTCCACAAGAAGTCGGTTTCGTTTCTGGGTTTTGTCATTGCCGAGGGAGAAATTCGTCCCGATCCCGCTAAGGTTAAGACGGTTGCCGATTGGCCAGTACCCGACACTCGGAAGGAGCTTCAGCGATTTCTGGGGTTCGCCAATTTTTATCGGCGTTTCATCAGAAATTTTGGTCAGATCGCTAAGCCTCTCACCGCTCTCACTTCACCTAATGTATGTTTCCGTTGGAATAGAGAGGCTCAGGAGGCCTTTGATGTGTTAAAATCCCGGTTCATCTCTGCGCCTGTCCTCTCTATTCCCGATCCGGCTAAACAATTTATAGTGGAAGTGGATGCATCTGATGTCGGGGTAGGCGCCGTTTTATCACAGCGATCGTCTATTGATGGGAAAGTACATCCGTGTGCTTTTTTCTCTCACCGGTTAAACCCAGCAGAACGTAATTACGACATAGGGAATCGGGAGCTGTTGGCGGTTAGACTCGCTTTGGGTGAATGGCGTCACTGGTTGGAGGGAACCTCGGAGCCCTTTCTGGTCTGGACGGATCACAAGAATCTTGAATATATCCGTTCGGCCAGAAGACTAACATCTAGGCAGGCTCGTTGGGCACTCTTCTTTGATCGTTTCAACTTCACCCTCTCGTACCGGCCTGGCTCGAAAAATACCAAACCTGATGCTCTCTCCCGTCTGTTCGAAAAGTCCGATTCGGAGAGGACGGAGACCATTCTCCCGGAGGGGAGGGTGGTCGGCGCCCTCGTATGGGGAATCGAACAGCGGGTGAGAGAGGTCGGCCGGGAGGGGGAAGTTCCGGAGGGGTGTCCAGCGGGTCGCCTATGGGTTCCTGAGCGGTTACGTTCCGATGTCATCCGGTGGGGTCACGAATCCAAATTTGTCGGCCATCCAGGTATTCGGAGAACGTTGGCTGCCGTCCGTCAGCGTTTTTGGTGGCCTTCTATGTCCATTGACGTCAGACAGTTTGTACTAGCCTGTTCGGTTTGTGCTCGTAATAAAGCATCTAATTTACCACCCGCTGGTCTGCTTAAATCTTTGCCCGTGCCCTCCCGCCCCTGGTCTCATATAGCCCTTGATTTTGTCACCGGCTTACCCGCATCTAATGGTAACACTGTTGTTCTAACTGTGGTGGATCGTTTTTCGAAGGCGGTTCATTTCATTCCCCTGCCCAAGCTACCTTCTGCAAAAGAGATGGCTCAGGTTTTGATTAATAACGTTTTTTGGTTACATGGTATTCCGACTGACGTAGTGTCAGATAGGGGTCCTCAGTTCATCTCTCGTTTTTGGCAGGAGTTTTGTAGACAAATTGGCGCCACCGCCAGCTTGTCTTCTGGTTATCACCCGCAGACCAATGGGCAATGCGAACGGGCTAATCAGGATCTCGGTAGAACGCTCCGCTGTCTGTCGTCACAATATCCGAATTCCTGGTGCGATCAGCTCCCGTGGGTTGAGTATTCTCATAATTCTCTTCCCGTTACGTCTACCAATTTGTCCCCGTTTGAACTTTCCATCGGTTATCAACCCCCCCTGTTTCCATCACAGGAGCCCGAGGCAGCGGTTCTGTCTGCGTTAGCTTTCGTACGCAGGTGCAGACGCACCTGGAGGAGAGCTAAGACCCTGTTACTATCTAATTCCAGACGAACCAAAGCTGCAGCTGATCGTCATCGGCGACCTCCACCCCGTTACGTTTGTGGTCAAAAGGTATGGCTTTCTACCAAGGATCTGTCTCTCCGTGAGCCTTCTCGTAAGCTGGCTCCGAGATTCATTGGGCCATACAGTATTTCTAAGGTCATTAATCCGGTGACGATAAAGCTTAAGTTACCCCTTTCTCTTGGTCGGGTTCACCCTGTTTTTCACGTATCCAAGGTTAAACCTGTGATGTTTGCTCGCTATAATCCTCCTGTCTCTGCCCCTAATCCCCCCGCCCCTCGTCTAGTGGATGGTGCCCCTGTCTATACTGTTAAGAGGTTACTAGACTCCCGCCGCAGGGGCAGAGGATTTCAGTATTTAGTGGATTGGGAAGGATACGGTCCTGATGAGAGGAGCTGGGTCCCGGGTCGGGATTTGCTGGATCCTGGGCTGATCGAGGACCTCCGTCGGCGACAGGGTGAGTCTCCCGGTCCGTCTGGTGCCGGTCGTGGAGGGGGGGCTACTGTCATGACTGCTGGGTGATCGATGGCTGTGTGATCTGTGTGTGTGTGTGTTGTTTACCTGTGGTGCCGGTTCCTCGTGTATTCACTAACTCCGCCCCCTTGTTTCGGTAATTGTTCACCGGTGGTGTCTCGTTTACCTTTCCCTTTATATTGCACGTAGTCCTGTCCTTCGTTGCGCGCTCATTGTTTTATCACAGTCCTGCTGCCCTGCCTTGTCTTGTCAGTCGTTCTCTGTTTTCTCCTCTATTACCCCAGGTTTGGTTTCGGCGTTCGGAGACGCGTCTTCACCCGGACCGCTCGCTTGTGGAGTACTGGAGTTAGTGACTTTGTTTGTCTCTCGCTACAGCTGGTTCGCTTCGTCTTTAGGCGGTATACCAGCTGTCTCCCTTTCTCTCCGGTTTGCATCATCACCCGTGAGTGGAGTTCACCTCATTACCATTGTGGATTATTGACTCTACGACTGTTGTTTCTCGGAACCACTGGTTCGCTTCGTTTTTAGGCGGTGACCAGTGGTTTTCGAGTGGCCCTACTACATCAGGATTTCACAGTGGATTACCCGTCTGAGAACTTGGAGTTTCCATCTTCCATCTCCGCTTGTCATCCACCTGCAGGAGGGCGTGTATCATCCTTCTGTTGTGTGTGGTGATTGCGCTGGCGTTCTCGACGGAGTGCGTGGGTGGCTCTCTCTCTCCCTTCGGATCTGTACTGGACTATTGTGTGCCGTGTGTGGATCTATCAGTGACTTGCTCTCCTATTTTCTATTTTCTATTTTTCTAATAAATTGTTAACTTGCATCTGACTCCTGAGTTCATTTCATGACAACTTATTACTCATAACCAGGTGACACATTAGCATGCATACTTATCTTTTCTCCTCATCTTTACCCTTTTCTAACCATGGCACCTTATGGCTTAAGCCTATTTTTTCTCACCAGTAATTTAGATTGTGTGCATTACATCTCCTGTTCTCCCTCCCTATATGGTGTCGTCATTGGAAGCTGTGACTTGACGCGAACTAAACCCGCACCTCCTTCTCGTACTTCTGAGTGACAGCTCGAGCTTCTCTGAGCAAACACTCCTGAATAGATTAATTGATCGCATGGTGACAATGATATGATTTGACGGGAGGTAAAGATGAGCGATTTAAATACGCATTCCATTTGCTCGTCCCGGAGATTGCGGCTCATGTTTGCTTAACTACAAAAGACGCCACGTGTTTTATTGGGAAGTAGCGCCTTGACCCGCGTTTAACATGCGTTTTTACACTTGACATGTGAACGGCCACGGGACACCGTAATGTCGAAATACCGGAAATGCGTTTAGAAACCATATCACAGTTATCGAAAAATATTATACCGTGAGATATACTGTATTGATATTGAATTATTGTCCAGCTCTACTTTCTGCCTTTTCACTGTCTGTACTCTCTAGGATGTCCATCTCATCTGATGTTTGGGCACATGAATTAGCTGTTTGAGTTTTGTCCTGTAAAACAATAAATGTTTATGAATCGCTGTAACAAATACATGATTTAATATTTTTTTTTTGCTCTCCATTGTTAAACCCATCTAAAAGCTGTTTATCTCATATCCTTGTTTTTAAGATTTGCCTTGGTCTATTGCTGACTGGTGTGTGAAGCCTTTAAATGCACAGAGATACCCAGGCATTTAGGAATTGTTGTATTACGTATTTAAGGATTGCAAAGAGAGACTGAAGACATTCCTCAATGGTGGGATTTCTCCAATCGATTTAGACAGCATTCTGCTTATAATATCTTTTTGACTTGTCGAACTTTCTTTACACTGAAGTGTGAAGTTACCCATTCTGACATTTTGAGATAGCCCAAATGGATCCCTGGAGTAGGGTGTAGTTGTCTGAAAGGGGTGTTGTCCATCTGTCAGGATGTAATGCACTAAGCATCCTGCTACCTACAATATAGAAAATAAATTTCAAACAATATCCACTAATAGTCACCTATCTAGAATGTACAGTACGAATAAAGTAAAATGCTTTTGTGTTCATATGAAAGAAATTAAATTGCTTTCACTGAGATATTTATAGGGAAACAAAGGTTAGATAGTTATGCTTGAGTCTTTAATCTTTTAAATAATATACACTGTAAAAAAGGTTGAAAAAACATAAGTTTAAAGGTCACGTTTTTCGTGATCCCATTTTCAAACTTTAGTTAGGGGCTGATCACACCACACGCATTTATTGCAGTTGCTCTTATTTTGGCAGGACACGTGATGCACACATGATCTCTCAAAGCGCAGAACACATTTTGAAAAATGGAACCACACGACAGGCTACATACATGATGTGACGAATAGGAGCAGAGGATCTAGGGTGACCTTTTGGGGTTGCATGAGGAAGTCTTATCCTCACTCTCCCTTCCACATCAAAGAGAGGATTGCGAGCACCGCGTTTGTGGTTAATGTATCGTTTTATTTAGTCCTGATTCTTTTTCACATTCTCACAGACGGCAGAAAGATCACAATTACCCTCACCATGCAAAAGCAAAATGTTAAGCTTGGTTCGCATCTTTCTTCCCACATTTCATATGGTGATATGCCAGTAGTGGCATGAGGAGTTGCCCGGTACACCTGAATCCAGTCTGTGACAGCTCTGATCCATGGTTGTGAGTGCTGAATTGCTGTCTGGATGCAACCTCTCAATGCATGGTGAAATCTTTCAACAGCACCGTTGTACACAGATGTACGGATGTGTTTTATTTCTTATTCCTTCAAAAACTCAGCAAAGACAGCTGAGGTGAACTGAGTACCATTGTCCGTGACTGCACTCTGGATTGCCATGACGACTTAAGGTAGTACTCAAACATTTTATAATATCCTAAGTAGTTGTACTTCTAGCAAATGCAAGTTCAGGCCACTTGGAGTGATAGTCATTATAGTCACATAGGGTTATGACATATCTGCAAGCAGGTGTAGCTGTTTCAAAAGGCCCGAGTATATCTAGACCCAGTTTTTTTCCATGGGCCCTCAGGAAACTTAACTGGCAGCAAAGGTGCTGGATGCGTCACAGCAGTTTTATCATTGAAAGGGCAGGGAATGCATGTAGAGATCGTTGACTTAAACTGAGAGTCCATTTGCGGCCACTAGTAGAGATCCCGCAATCTCTGTTTTGTGCGGACCACTCCGTGGTGAGCCTCACGTGCCAAGAAAGTCAATGTGTGTCGTAAGGCTACAAGGACTTACCACCTTGTTCCTCTGAAAATGAAAGCATCTTTCACTGCAAGCTCGTCTTTAATTCTGAAGTATGGTATCAAGTCTGGACTCACTGTTTTGATGGAGGGTGGCCAGACAAGTGTAATTTGTCTCCGTAGCCTTATCAGCTCAGGCCAGATATAATCTATTATGTCCTAAGTGAATGTAAGTGTTGGAGATCTAATGTGTAAGATTGTATTAGATCTTTGCATTACTGTAGATCTTAAAGGAACACGCCCACATTTGGGGAATTTAGCTTATTCACTGTATCCCCCAGAGTTAGATAAGTCCATATATACCTTTCTCATCTCCGTGCGTGCTGTAACTCTGTCTGACGCAGCCCCCCGCTAGCTTAGCTTAGCACAAAGACTGGAAGTGAATGGCTCCAGCTAGCATAATGCTCCCAATAAGTCACAAAATAATGATAACATTTTCCTATTTATATGTTGTGATTTGTATAATCACATTGTGTAAATAATTATTATTATAGAATAAGGTGAAAGTAATAGCACAAAGCAAATTGTTTTTGCACAATGAACCCACAGACAGTAGCCAACTATTTTACAAACAAGGCACTGTTTGTTAAAAATGTAAACTGATTCAATAGCACGGTGAAGGCTACAGTCATGAGTTACCTCTAGCACTGCTCGTTTTTTACTGGGGCGATAGAGCACGTTCATGACAACATATTAATTACTAACATTACATAGAGCCCGAGAACAACTGCAATAGTAGTGACCACCCTGTTCATGTTATAGTGTCACTAACATTACGTTACATCTAGCTAATGGCACTGTTACAGTAAACTAGTCATCTAAAAACATAACGGAACACTTACCGTAGCCGCAGGTGATCCAATTTGTCCTGTTTGTACGATCGATGGGATTGCCGTATCCTTCAGCACACGTTTCATTGTCCGTGTTGCAAATTCCATTTTTGGAAAATAGTGGTAATACATTTACTATCTAGCAATCACTAAGTTACTCCAACTCTAAGCGAACTCTCTATTCCTAACCACAGTGCTTCATACTCAGGTGCTGCGAGCATATCACTCTGCCAAGCAGCACTGCTTCACCTGAGAATATAGTTCCCAGTATTATACGATTTTAAAGATGTCTGTGTCTCAAATGACTTTGTTATTTGTACATAATGTGACTATACAAATCACAAAATATAAGTAGGAAAATGTTGGTGTTATTTTTATACTTAATTGGGAGCAGTATGCTAGCTGGAGCCATTCACTTCCAGTCTTTGTGCTAAGCTAAGCTAGCGGGGGCTGCGTTAGACAGAGTTACAGCACGCACGGAGATGAGAAAGGTATATACTGTATGGACTTATCTAACTCGGAGGGATACAGTGAATAAGCGTAATTCCCAAAATGTGGGCGTGTTCCTTTAAAGCTGTCTGTCCCAATTATTTCAACAACAAATATTTTCATATAGATATTGTTTTTGACTCTGTGTGTATTAAATCTATTGGTTTACAGTAATTTTAAGGTATGGATGCGCTGATTTTGCTTTTGAACGCTCAAAAATCTTTTACTTGGTTTTTCTCAAAATTGACTCTGCTGACTCCATTAACTTCAAACACGAGTAGTGCTGTCATTTTTTCTCTGATTCCAATAAATCATACATTTTTTATAGTGTTTTTCATACAGAATATAAATAAATATTAAAAAAGTGCTCATTCCGACTCATTTTGCCATCACAGGTCACATTTAATTATATGCACTCATTAGCCTCAGTTGCACTATCGGACCTGTGCAAGCCAGGGCTTCAAACGGGCCTCGCGGAGCCAATAGCCTCAGACCTCCAGCTGTGTAGCCAAAATCACGATGCGTTTGCATTGTCAAGCCAATAGCGCCGCAGCGCTTCAGAAAACCGCGCCCTTAATACACCTACCTGGATGTAACGTCACACAACTCCGCCTGTTTTACCGTGAGGAAGTCACTTCAATCTGACAGTAGACGGGAGTGAGATCGCATCATCATACAACAAACATAAAGTACATAACTGAGGCGGCTGTTTGCACGGTGAAAGCCAAGATGAGAAGATAGAGATGTTTGCTCCATCCGCGGTGTTACTCTTGAAGTTTATGTTGGCTGCACACGAGCGATCTCACGACAAGACAATATCAGATCAATAAGCAATAGTTAACTTTATGAAGTAGGATAATTACAAATAAAGCGTTCATCTACCTAATGTGCCATTATACTATATACACAATATTTTAAAGAATATCACAAGTCATAGTTTTACATTTATATAAAATAATCTTATTTTAAAATATGCACGTGTGTCTAAATATGTAACGTTAAGTTTGTAATTATAGTTCTATGGCGATGTAAACATACTTACACATTATAAGAGGTGTGATATCTTTAATCATGAAAACGTTAATAGTTGAGCATCACATGAAACACAAGGTAACTGTCTAATAGCTATTTCAATAATGTGTCAATCAATAAATACTTTTGTCTATAAAGAACTGCCTCGAATAGCTGAATAAGACTGAAAATCACTTTTCTTGCATCTCAAAACATTTGAGAAATCATTAGAAAATGTACTCGTTAAGAATCAACTCTGAATATACACAAGTATTTAAAAAGCTATGTTACAGTGGTTAAGTTAATGATGGTTATATTTACCATTTTGTTGCATACCATTTCTGTGTTTCAGATGTGATCCTTATTAAGCAATCATTTTCAATAAACTGACAAGCAGCCGTAGTAATAATAGCGCGGTACTTTATTTACATATGAAGTTTATATCAGTGCACAAACAGGTGTATTTAAAGACATCTCCTCTGGACGGATTTCAACATCCATGGCTCCTGTCGTCTCATCATCATCATCTTCGTTTCATCTCCTGCTCTTGCATTTGTTGTTGTGTCATCTCTCATATACTAAATAAAAACTCTTGGATGACAAACTGAAAGCTTTACGTTGGCATTTTTCTGTAAAACGGACACAAAAGAAAGCAGCACATGTGATGTTTTGTATAAAGGGTTTGTAAATACACGTACAGTATACCGACAAATAAAGTTTGCTACATATAAGAGTCAAATTAATCTCCAAAATACCAGAAAGCATGGCTATGACTAATATAATAAAACCATGGTTACTTTTTCCAAGGGCTGACTAAAAAATTCAACAGAGATGACAATATAACACAAAAAACACAACAAACACCCATGTAAGACACTTATGCAATCGTTATTTGAATTGTATTTTAAGTGTTTTGTATCCAAACGTTATGTAGCATGTTACTCACCGACTGTAGATACCATCGTGACTCGAGTGATCGCTTCTTTAATACATGGACGATGAAATGATGATCCAACACACATCTTTAATTTCTCAGCACTGTTGCACTTTAAACACTTTGTTCTGTGCCGGAAACTTTATAAACTTCTCCCGAACCGGTAGCGGTGTGCGCCGGATCCTTAGCGTGGCGAATTCGGCGTTGTAACGCGTCTTTGTTTTTTTTTACATATGCAGATCATTTTCTTCAGTCCGGAGTACAAACATAGCAGGCATCTTCCGTTAAACAGTAAATTACTGGTGATCCCGATTATTTTTAAAGTTTTAAATCTGCAGACAAGATGGTTGCCCATCTTGCCAGAGACTGCAGATAAACAAGAAGACAGATAAACTCCGCATTTGACCTTTACCACTCCCCTAGCCCCGAGAAGCCCCCTCTGGCCCAAGGAATTCGGCGGGCCAGAAAAGCCGGGCCTTAAGCCCCAAGGAAGCACCAGTGAAGGACGATCATGCCCCGGAAGTGACAATGCAAACGCCACAGGCCTCGGCAGGCACTGGCACGCCCGCTTGAAGCCCGATAGTGCAAACACGGCTATTGTATGATGAGTTTGCACTTGAGTCAAAGATTTAGGATGCCAATGTTTCTTAAAATTAGGCAAATCCTTTGTACCACAATAGTGAAATGTTTAAATGATAAATTCTTTCAAAAACTTGTTTTTTGTTGTTATATTGTATTGTTTTGTAAATGTGAAAAACCGCATGCTTGACGCTTGAAATAGAATTTCCCAAAGGGGATAATAAAGGTACTAACAACTGCATTACATTGAACCTTTAAGCTTTTTCAAGACACATTTAAGCAGGTGGGGGATAGACAAACCCAGAACTCCCACACTGTTGTCTGCCACTGCCAAACGACCCATTTGTTTCTTTCAGTGTGTCTTTCACAAATCTGCAGGTTTGAAACACCATCCTTATTTTTTTACCTTTGTTTCATTTAGCAATTTTCTTCTGTTTTCTAGCATTAGTCCTGCTAATCCACACAGCTTTTGACTGCTCATTGCTAAGATCTACAGTTTTAACTGCAAATAGTATGAAATAGTGACTTTATTTAAATACTCTTATGCAGCAACAAAATTCAAATCTATAATTTCCGATCAAATCACAGCTTGAAACTATTTCGGACCTCGTCGGAAAGGATAGCCTAGTTGTCAGTGCGCTCAAAAAGTGCAACAGCACAGGGATCTGGGTTCAATCCCTGTGTCATGTTTTTGTCGCTCCTTTTTGCTACTTTCCTGTATTCTCCCAATACTGTACTATTTAAACATAACACAGATTTAAAAAAAAAGACAATCTGTAAGTTATAAGAATACCATGTATACATTTTAAACCTATACAATACTGCCTTAACTTGTTTTTATTATTTATAATATACTGTGTAACCTATATAATAAACATTTAGCTAAGGAATGATTTTAGAAAATAACTTTAAATTTAACAGTTTTTTATCTGGGGCACTTTTAAAAAGCAGCAACTTGAGTGGACAAAAAGTAACAGGTGGAAATAAAATAGAAGTATATATGAAGAATCTGTTGTTAAAATTACTTTTTCAAGAAAGAATATACACAGTTTGGCTGTGAAAATAAATACATTTTTAACAGAGGGATTTACTAGACGTTTGGCAATGAAAGATGGTTCAGTACCCACTTTATTTGGAACAACATGCGTCTCCTAACCACAACCTGTAAGTATGCTTATAGCTTCATACTTGCTTAAATGAGTGTAAAATGTTAGTTTCTAACATTGTTTTTATTGCTTGGATTAATAATGAATGATGTCGTTGTTTAAACTCTGAATATACTGTCAGAGAGTCACGTTAACAAGCGGCTAACGCATGCTCACTTACGGTTTGGCTATGACCCGGTTAGCTTACATAAATGCTTAAATGAGTGTAAAATGTTAGTTTCTAACATCGTTTTTATTGCTTGGATTAATAATGAATGATGTCGTTGTTTAAACTCTGAATATACTGTCAGAGAGTCTCGTTAACAAGCGGCTAACGCATGCTCACTTGCGGTTTTGCCATGACCCGGATAGCTTACATAAATGCTTAAATGAGTGTAAAATGTTAGTTTCTATCGTCGTTTTTATTGCTTGGATTAAAGATGAATGATGTCGTTGTTTAAACTCTTAATATACTGTCAGAGAGTCACGTTAGCAAGCGGCTAAGGCATGCTCACTTACGGTTTTGCTACGACCCGGTTAGCTTACATAAATGCTTAAATGAGTGTAAAATGTTAGTTTCTAACATCGTTTTTATTGCTTGGATTAATAATGAATGATGTCGTTGGTTAAACTCTGAATATACTGTCAGAGAGTCTCGTTAACAAGCGGTTAACGCATGCTCACTTGCGGTTTTGCCATGACCCGGTTAGCTTACATAAATGCTTAAATGACTGTAAAATGTTAGTTTCTACCGTCGTTTTTATTGCTTGGATTAAAGATGAATGATTTCGTTGTTTAAACTCTTAATATACTGTCAGAGAGTCACGTTAGCAAGCGGCTAATCCATGCTCACTTACGGTTTTGCTACGACCCGGTTAGCTTACATAAATGCTTAAATGAGTGTAAAATGTTAGTTTCTATCGTCGTTTTTATTGCTTGGATTAATGATGAATGTTATGTATTGATGTCGATAATGTCTTCTCAGTAAATCATGTTAGCAATAGGTCAATACATGTTGCACTATTGTTGATCTGTACCGCTGATCTGTGCGGAGACTCTGTCAGTTGACCAATCAGAGCAAAGTAGGCTACTGAAAGGTGGGGTTTAGGAAGAGTCGTTGAACGGCTTCACATGAATCGTTTGGGGATCTCTGAGAAATGGGGTAATTTTAAATTTATATTTTGAGAAAATTACAGTGTTTTTTGACCTTGCATGCATTTAAAGAGCGGTGAATCAAATACTCAATTTGAACTTGATAATTTGTTATATAAGAGGTCATCATAGTTAAATGAACATCCTGCAAGTTTCAGAACTGAAAACGTCAGTGCTCCTGAAATATAACAGTTTTTGGCACCAATCTAGAATTACAGCCGAGTGTGGAATATGACGTCAAATAGAATTGAAGCACCTCCCCGAATCCAAATACAACGACCACTTTTGTAGCCCTTGTAACCAAAATGACTTTTAAATACATTTTAAATACGCAGTGATCTGTTATGATAGACTTACCATTGAGATGGAGTTTCAGTTTTCGCTTGTGAAAGAACGGTCTATGGCAGGGGTGTCAAACATACGGCACACATCTGATCTTTTGTCAAGAAACATTGTCTTTATTTCCTATTTAAAATACGAAAGACGGCATTAAAAATGGCTAAAAACATGAATTTGCCTGCCCATTTAGTCTTAATAATTAACGGTTAACGAACTTGACTTGCTGTCGAACCTAAGGTCGGGCTCGAGCCCCAAGTTCAAGTAACAGAACAGAACAGTAGATTCCTTTAAAATCTACGTTAAAAGTGTAATAGTTAAAATATTACTGCAGTAAAAGAGTTTATTTTATCATATTTTGTGTAGTGGTTTCTAAATGCCTGCAATTACTTTTCAGTAATTTGCAATGTCACGGAGTTTAACGTCTTCACGCGTGACGCATTGACATGATTTACGAGGTAAATTTGCAAATGATTCATGAAGTCAAACCTCTGCAATTATTTGATTGATTGTGTTTTAGAAGTATGTTCAAAATCTAATGACAGATATGATCGCGGATGCGCTGGTAGAGAAAGAGAACGAGAAAGAGCGGCCGGTTAAGATTAAACTAGCTATTATACGCATTTTTTCCAGGACATTCTTGCGAGCCGGTGGCAACTTGTCCACGACGCAAATATTTTTTTTATCAGGTAATACATATTATTTGTCAGTGTGTTATACGCGAATAAATAATAATGAAAAATGTTCAAAAGTCGGACTGTAAGTCGGACTGTAAGCGACTTTCCTTACCGGAAAGGTTTCTATTCAAACCCTTATTAAAACCCTTATTAAAATGTAATCTGTTAGTACCTGATCTGTTTAGCGCACATTCAGAAAACGAGTCGTTTGATTTTAGTTCAGGAAATAAATAATAGAAAAACAAGTCGTTTTTCTTTCTTTCTTTTTTTTGGTTTTGATTTGAAAAAACGAATGAAGGAATGATACACGGGGCCATTTTTGTAAACTGTTATTTTAAAATAAAAAAGTGTGATTAAAAAAATTTTTTTTTTAAAAACGGATTTCAAATTAATCCGACGGGCCAGAAAATATTACTGGCGGGCCACTTTTGGCCCGCGGGCCGCCTGTTGCCGACCCCTGATTTATACAGTATTATAAAATATTAAATACATATTTTAAAAACTCTTTTAGGCGGATGTCTAGTTCATTTTTAATATGAGAGACTTGCGGAAAGCAGCAAAACACGGAACATAGACTAAACACGGTGCCCCAAAATCTTGCTGTTTTAAGTTACCGCTCCGCTAAATATCCACTGATTCCGGTAATCCACTTCGTGTTTTCCCGCCCGCTCCGCAACATCTCTGTGTCCACTCTCTGCCTGGAGAGCGAAGATGACAGTTTACGAAGTTCGTTGCAGTAACAGGTAGATTTACCGCAGAATTCGTAATTTGGAAGTTTGTTTATGTATTTCTTCCGGTAATGATTTGCTGTCGGTGTTCTAAAAGTGCTAACAACTTAGCAAGCAAACAAAAACAAAATATTCAAATTCTTAGGATTAACTATACAATGCTTGTCTAGTCGATTTAATCTTCCCGATCAGATCTAAGTTAATATAAACACTAAATTTGCTGTTGTTGGCACAGTTTGTAGACAAAATATACAAAAAACACAAATGCCTTCAGAAAATATAGACAGAGAACGGAAAGGGAGGCTGCTAAAGTCAGTTCAACATTGCAAACATGGATTCAAAGCTCCATCAAGCGAGCAGGTAAATCATATTGAATATTTAGCAGATTGTCACACTTTAATTTGTGTTATTATATTTCCCATTATAATCACTTGTCTAAGTTGATGCTGGTAATATAACACATCATATTTATAATACTTTATTAGAACCATAATAATAGTACCACCCCCTTAGTGCCCTTTTTGGTTTGGGCCACTGCCCCATCTAACATTTTCATTATTTAAATGACTGTTCTAATTACAAATATATTCCAAAGAAAAGTGAATGGTTTATAAATAATTTTGGCATTAAGGTATAATTTTGTTAAGGTTTCATGCAAAGGAAATAAAATTAAGGCTTTTCAACCCAAGCCCAGTGGGTTTTGTACAAATGTAAATTTGTGTGTCTAGTATGTACAGTATGAGTGTGACTTATGAAGTGTAGTTTTTACAGAGCTGTGTGTTTCACTAGTTTTCTTGCTAATTTATTAGTTTGTTTAGTTCATTTTAAGGTTTAAAAAATTATCCGGCCCTCACATTGTGCCGTTATTTACCTGCGGCCCTCAGCCCTCAGGGTTTGACACCCCTGGTCTATGGGAAGAACACAGAAGCTGAATACTTTAATTCGGAGGCTTGGAACATAATATTAGGAATGCGTGGATAAAGGTTGTTTTTGAAGAAGTTCTAGCTTGCGTGGGGAGTGTTTGATTACGTTGTGTACTGCGGATTCATTTGTAAAGAAGTCGATGCTGGATTTGCAGAAAGACTGTGATTAAAAGCACAACTAATATTGGATCTGACAAAAATGACATTTTACTTTATTTAAGTTACTGCGTTTCACTATTGCTTTGTTAGAAGAGATCGCTTGATATGTCCTGTTGTAACATCTGTGTCTTAACACGTATGTTTGACTGTTTTAATTTACTAAAAACATTAAACGATTAATAAAGGTACAACACTTAACAATACGACTGTAATATAACGATAGAAATATACAAAGTTAGTGATAAGGAAGGACTTACCAGCCGCAATTTAGATTCTGATGCCCGCTTACTGTGTTGTATACGGTAATTTTAGGCAAGTTGTGTTTGAACGTTCCAACACTCAACAAAGCTTTTTTTATCATATAACTGTGGTATGTAACATTACGTGTATCTAAGAGCAACTTCACAAGCACAATAGAAAAATACAAAGTGGTAACACTTTAATTGTTAATGAATAACTACACAGGAACAAATAAGTAATGCAATATTAAAGCAGTCATATTGTCAGATTTCATGTTTTCCTTTGTTTTTAGAGTGTATGATGTCTGTGCACATAAAAGATCTGTAAAGTTGCAAAAATTAAAGTTTCAAATCCAAAAAAATCTTCTTTTTAAACGTGAAGCCTCATCCACGCCCACCTAAAACGGCTCGTTTAGCACACCCATGCATTTAGATGTCATACTGGTTTGAACATTTTCATAACACCGCCCTCATAAACGCAAAGATAGAGGGTGTAACTTTCAATCACGCTGTAGTATTGTTGTTTCCACCATGTCGAGCAGACGCTGTGTTTCGTTGCAAAACTACTTTGGTTGGCATTCCAACAGAGTAAACATTAAGAAACCAGTGGTTAGGTTTAATTTACAACACTGTTTCAGAACAGTAAAGCCCAAATGTTCGATTGTGTGTTGCACATTTTAAGGAGGATTACTTTCTAAACATCGTGGAGTACAACCGCTGGATGTACACATTTCCCCACTGACGATTCAAAGACGAGTTTTGAGCAGAGACGCTCCTGGGTTTTTTATATGTAATGCATTTCCTAATGATGATCCAAACGCGAGATTTGATAAGTGAGATTAAGTGCTTGTTTGTTGTTTCTACGTTCACAAATGCAAACGGTTTTGTTTTAGTATCCTTACCTTACCAATCTGTTACGTTCTGCTCACTTCGCGCTGGCAAAGTTGGTCTATTAGCTTAGCCATCTGTGTTTTCTGGGTCAGATTCAGGCTCTTGTTGATAAGGTAGTAGTACATACGATAGTATCTTGTGGCTTTCACTATTGTTTTGGGAGATCTTCTTCCAAAAGTTGGCAAGTAGCGTCCTATTTCCGTTTACGTTATTGAGGTATTCGGCCAATCACAACGCACTGGATAGCTGACCCATCAGTTTACACCCGATGGGTTAGGGCTGCACGATTAATCGTTTTAAAATCGAAATCGCGATTTGGATGGGTGCGATTTTCGAATCGCAAAAGCTGGGATTATTTTGATTCAGAACTATCAAATATAACAATCATCCAGTACGCAGTTTTTGACAGTTCGCTTCATGCGCATTTTACGTTTGATGCGGTTTAACCAATAGAGGGCATTAACACAGGTGTGTTAACACAGAGGTGTCAGACTGAACAACGTCAGATAACGCCATAATGCAAACAGCAGTTCCCCAACAAAGTGTACGGCCATATGATTTCCGCGCTGCGGAAAACACGGACAGAATCGCGAAATCCAAGCATACAAATGGAATTAACTGCACAACACGGAATGTCATGAAAGTTGGCAAATTTTGGATTCAGACATTTTTAAAACCCATTATAACTTATTAACCGGCAAATGAAAGGACAAAAATGCGCGAAAACATTTCCCTTTTGTGTAATGTTGGACTTAAAGAAAGGTGTATATACGTCCGTTTCTCGTCATGCATCGCAAACAATGAAAAGCACCTCATCAGACTATAAGCAGGTTTCATTAAAGCCCGGAACACAGCAGACGAAAGAGGTACAGTATAGTTTCTTGCACGCGCACATCCGCACCCTCTTTGAAAGTATATTTACAGGCACGAGGGTTCATGAAGCGCGCACACAGAGAGCAGTCAGCACACGCGTGATCACTAAACTTAAGTTTTCTTTCTTGTCTAATTGAACATAAACAGCTGGATGTTTATCAGTACATTAAAGCAGAGCATTTTTAAAGCTGTCTTGTGTCTTAAAGTGACAGACAGTAACCTGGTGCTTTCTGTTTCAGAAATGTTTATTACACACCAAAAATTAAAATCACTCCTTACTCTTAACTGAACAAGCTTCTGCAGCTCCACATTTAAAATCGTACAGTGAGGACTGTGCAGTGTTTTATTTGTATTTTTTGCTTATGTTAAATCGTAGATTCTAATAACTAATATATTAACATTTATTACAGATGCCTGAAAAGTAAAACAAGATGAGTATAGTCTTATGATTAAAAGAATCAGAAGCATTGTTGTAGTGACAGCCAAAATACATTGGCCTATGTTATTTTAGATAAAACTTTCAATAAGTTTTTGTTAAACTGTATTTTCTTAATGTTCTTAGATTTAAAAAACAAAAAGTGTGTCTGCAGAAGAGCAAAGTCCTGCAGACACCTTGGTACAATGTTTAAGAGGTCTTAAATAAACAGTAGCACAGCATCTTTCTTTGGTGCTATTAAAACCACCACAACAAACCTGGACGTAACTTTTTTATTATATACTAATGAATCGCTCTTTAAATCGCGAATCGCAATTTTGATCAGAAAAATTGCAATTAGATTTTTTCTCCGAATCTTGCAGCCCTACGATGGGTTTCTCACAATGATGAGCTTTGTAAACGACCTGTTTCAGATGGGCGGGACTTAGAGGTGCTAAATTATTGATGCTATGTGGAAAATAATGATTTTTTAAACCATAAACCAAACGAACACATTGTATTACACCCAATACACAAAGTAATTGCTTTTTAGCCACATAATATGACTCCTTTAACAATCTAGTAACTACTGTTAACTAACACCAAACTCTGATTAATTAACTGGTAAGTAATAGCACAAAGATGAACGTGGTAGTTCACTATTAACTAATCATTAACTAATCAATAACTACTATTTTTTCATACTTCCCAGAGAACTACTGAGAAGTTTAATAATGCAGAACTAAACAATAACTAATATAGGACTACCACTACATTAACATGTTTACTACTGTTAACAAATAGACAAGACTCTTTGCAATATCAATAGATAATAGCAGACTTGTTCTCATTGAATCAGAGTAATTAAGAGACTACTGGAAAATATAGATTCATCAACCATCAAAATGCCATACAGTGATTTTATTATTTAACCTACCTGACAAAACATTGTATTAATACTGACTAAATATGAAAGAATGCATTTCTTGAATATGCTTAATATTATGTCTTTAAATTTGTCTCTGACAATTGATATTCCTTGCTCAAACTTGATTGATAAATCGAGTGTTTGATTGCTTTTCCTGGGGAAGTGTTTACCTGCGGGGGAGGGGCGACGCGCGCTGCTCAGAGAGAATCTGTTGGTGAAGCAGCCGCAGTGTCTCGTGTCTTCAATAATTAATATCTCCCCTCATCAGGTACAAAATGCGTGTTATTGTATTACGTATTCATTTGTTATGTGTTACACTTCTGAGAGATATAAATGTCATCATTTAATGTGTTCAAAAAGCTCTTGTTATCATATTTAAAAAACTTTACACCCAGTTCAATCCATAGCGCATGCGTTGTCCATGCTGATCATTGAGACCACGCAGTTGTTGAAATGGTGTAAAATGCAGTGAATCTACCAATCATTTGTATTTTGATAGATGATGCAATAATTACGCGTTATAAGTGGCAGTTGACTGTTTTGAAAGATGATACATTGTTTTTATAAGGTCAATAATTGTGTAAAATAAGTAAAAATGGGACATTCACTTTTGATACAGTATGAGTCTGTTCACTTTAAAGGAAAAAGAGAGCATGCTAATGAGCAAGTTAATTGTTTATACTGTGTATGCTATGTGTAGCATATAAAATGTGTATGTTTTACTAAAAACTCATGATAAATGTGATATGTTTAACTTGGACAGTGTAAAGCTGTATGTAACGTTAATGTCACCAGGTGACGATTTGTGAGGGCGGAACCAAAAGTATGGAAGATGGGTTCCGCCCGGACGACTGACTCCGAACACCGGAATTTCCGGGGTTTCCCCGAGAGCAAATCAGGCCATATTACGCGCAGGTGTGGGCGATTAATCCAGCGATTGCTGATAGGCCAATGAAGAGGGAAAGCAGAGTACAAAAGGACCTTTGAAAACTGAAACGGTGTGCTTTTGTGTGCTTTGTTGCTGCTGTGCAGACCTGTGTGTGTTTGGTCCACACCGATCCCTTGGGGAAGACAACGGAAGCCTGTTTGCGTTCTCAATAGAAGGAAAGAGGTTGGAGGTGACTGGGTGAAGAGGATATTTGACGATTTACTTTTGACTGGGCTGAAGATAAGGTTGTATATACATTGGTGTATGGATGTGTTGACATATGCAAATGTTCTGAGGATTATTCACCAGAGCTGGCGCCTCTGAAAATCGAGGATGACGGAAGAGCTGTGATAGGAAGAGAAGACCGGCAGTGTGTTGACAACGAAGCGTGAGTAGCAGTTAATGTGTTGATACGAAATATTCAGAAGAAGAGTTACCAGGCGTGTGTTGTGAGTGTGTTGAAGAGTTCCGGCCCCACTGCAGAAGGAAACGTGGGCGAGCTGTGGATCAACCGTGGAGCACGAGTGAGGAGACCAGCTGGCAAAGCATCCTCGTTATATGTGAGTAACTGAATATAATACCCTGAGAAATTGCTAGCGAGTAGATTCACTTAACCTATGCTGTGAGCCTAACCACCAGAGTCTGGCCCCACTGATGAGAGAACTGTGGGTGAGCCGAGAAGGTAACTAGGAGCATATAGGGGTCCGTCGACTATATCTACGTGCCATTATTTCTCTCTGTGACAAGAACAACGCCCAACCAGCCTCACGAGGGGTCTGAGTCGAGCTGGCCAAGTCCTTAATTTATGTAAAGTGTGTGCAGAGTGCTGTGGGTGAGTTGTGACTTTCATTGTGTGTGTGTACACTAAAGCTTGCTGTGTAATGCTGTGCTTGTAGTGACTGAAGCTGCCCCTGGCCCAGTACAAATCGTGAAGAGGTAACAGCACATTGGGGCCTGAACCACACGAGAGAAGGCAACTCAATTAGGACCTCCTGTGTGCTAGCGAGAGCCCGCGCCGATCCAGAGAGCAGGCAGTGGTGAAGATCAGCCGTGTATCAGAGTGAGTAGCGATTGATGTGCACCGTATGGACCGAGGGTCATTGTGGTGAACAAATCTGCATAGGAGAACCATCTGTGTGCGGAGCCTCGTCGAGGGTTCGCCCCAGCTCAGGACCCCTGTAACTGAAAAGGAGGGGGAGCCAGGGAAGCGTTCGACTCCGCGCAGCCTGACCCAAAAGTCCCCACGACGCCCAAGTAGCCCAGGTAGACGGAGAAGTACCCTCGTCGCCTAGAGGCCGATCGGGTGAAGGTATACTGTGCACAACCGTCACTGTGAAAGTCCACTGCCCGGAGGAGCATTGGGTGAGCTAAGCCTTGTGAGTAACTTACCTTTGAGGTGTATAACCTACCTTTGCTTACAGCATTACTCTAAGGAAGAACGAAAAGTCTCAGTAGTGTGAATCACTTACCTCTGTGGTGTGTACATTACCTCTGCTCCAGTAATCGCCCTGAAGAGAATGAAAAGCCCAAGCCTTGTGAGTAACTTACCTTTGTGGGGTGTAACCTTCCTTTGCTTACAGAATTATCCTGAGGAAGAACGAAACGTCTCAGTAGTGTGAATCACTTACCTTTGGGTGTGTACATTACCTCTGCTCCAGTTATCGCCCTGAAGAGAACGAAAAGCCCAAGCCTTGTGAGTAACTTACCTTTGTGGTGTGTAACCAACCTTTGCTTACAGCATTACTCTGAGGAAGAACGAAAAGTCTCAGTAGTGTGAATTACTTACCTCTGTGGTGTATACATTACCTCTGCTCCAGTAATCGCCCTGAAGAGAACGAAAAGCCCAAGCCTTGTGAGTAACTTACCTTTGTGGTGTGTAACCTACCTTTGCTTACAGCATTACCCTGAGGAAGAATGAAAAGTCTCAGTAGTGTGAATCACTTACCTCTGTGGTGTGTACATTACCTCTGTCCCAGTAATCGCCCTGAAGAGAACGAAAAGCCCCAGTCGTGTGAGTAACTTACCCTTGTGGTGTGTAACCGACTTGTGCTTACAGCATCACTCGAAGAAGAACGGAAAGTCCCAGTTCTGTGAATAACTTACCTTGTGGTGTGCAACTTACCTTTGCTTTCAGCATTACTCTGAAGAGGAACGACGACAAGCCCCAGTCCTGGAAAATCTTTACCGTTGTGTCGCTAACTTACCTCTGTTTCAGCACGATACCGAGGGGAAACAAGTTGTCCCCGCCTTCTGGCAGGATTCACCTCTGTGGATCGTGGGAAACCTCCCCCCCCTTTTACTGCCTCATCCCTGCTGGTCAGGAAGTGTCCAGCGAAGTCCACCGGAGGGAACCTAAGGGCGAGAGAGAGAGAGAGACGAGAGCATTAGGCAAGTAGCGAAAAGTACTGGACCAAGCCACTACTTGTGTTCTCGCTGTTCTGCCTCCAGGAGAAGCGGAGGGCACCACGCCCTGGAAAGGAGTCCTAGCCCCCGCTCCACAGTTGAATTAGTCCTGGAGATGAGAAGAAGCTTGTTTTAACTGCCCTTTCCCTTTCCCCTTATCTTTTTAAATATTTAATAAAGTTGCATTTTAATTGTAGTATACTCGTCTGTCTGGTCATTGGGGTGGTCTTGGGAACCTCCTCGAGGTGGAAAGCTAGGAAGGGGCGTGACTCTTTAGTTATCTCGGGTACCTGTGACATTAAGTACATTTTTATCATTTGTGTTTTGGTTTTATTTTAAGTGGTTTTCTGTCATTCAAGCTTAATGGCACATAAAACAGAACATAATGTGATTGAACAATTAAAATAATTATCAGACAATACAGAGACTCTGATGGTGAAGCAGCCGCTCCATGTCTTGTGTCTTTATTTATTCATATCTCCCCTTATTAGGAAATTACTAGAGGGTTATCATGCTCTTCACTTTAGAATACTGATTCAAAAAATGTGTAATTACTTTAGAAGGATGTAGTAACTGTCAGGATCCTGTCAGAATCATGTCTTTGTGGCAGGGTTCTGACAGTACCATGTTTTGTGTGGGAACATGTGGCTTTTAAATGTTTTTTACCCAGCCACGTGTTTCTTTAGTCTGGTCACTTTTTACCCGCTCCCTTATGTGGTTTTCACATAGGAAGCGGTGTCTGTGCGCTTTTTTAATTAATTACCCATTAATTTCAATGGTGTGCGCCGGGTTTGTTGTTGCATCGAGCAAAGCGCGAGCGCAGCGGTGCACAGCTTGCGCTCACGCCGCGGTCAAAGTTCAAAATAGTTTTACTTTTGCGCTGCGCTCTGTGACGATTACCTGCACGGCCAATAGAAACGGGGCATCCAAACAAGCGCCAGAATCAAAATGGACAAAAAGCTCATACTGTGTGTTTCGGAATTCCCGGAGCTTTATAATACAAGTTTATGTTCCTACAGGGACATCGGAAGAAAAGCTGTGTCATGGAAACACGTAGCAAATCAAGTTGGCATGTCAGGTGTGTTTTAAGTTAGGTAGCTTGTTGTAGGTAGGCAGTTTAAAGTTAGTGATGGAGACGGGCAACATCAGCCTCTGTATTCCTCATCCACTATCCCAAATATAACACTGTAGTAATTTATAGTAAATACCAGAGGTGGAAAAAGTAATAAAATATTGTACTCAAGTAAAAGTAAAGTTACTTTAATAATATTTTACTTAAGTAAAAGTAAAGTTACTGGTCTAAAAATCTACTCAAGTAAAAGTAAAAAGTCATTTTAAATTTACTCAGAGTAAAAGTTACTTTTTTTTACAGCAGGGAGAGGTGGAGGATTCTAGTATAGTTCAAAAACGACATGGGGATATAAATCTCAAACTAGTTGTTTTTAATTGTAGGAACATCTTTAAAATTAAAGTGCAATAACAAAAAGTTAATACAATAAAAAGCTTTTTTAAACTAAGAAACTTGATTTTTACATGTAAGTTATGCACTTTTGAAGGTGGTCAGCAGCTAGTAAATACAATCACTATAGTAAGGTTGTAATTGATGTATTGCTGGTAACATACATTATTTTATTAAACTATATATAGTTTAAATGAGCATATAATGAGATGAATGCCATGGCTATATACTTTTGACACGTTTATTGTCTTCTAGCTTCCCTGACCTGGGTACCTGATGTCAGACCTTTATTCTTCTCTCTCTCTCTCTCTCTCTCTCTCTCTCTCTCTCTCTGCAATGTCTAATGACCTGCGCATTCTCAAGGACGTTCTGAAGTTGTGTTTGACTTGACGCGAAGCTACTAGACCTCGGAAGATAATGCGCATGGAATTAAAAACGCATTTTGCAAATGAGCGGTTAAAACACGCTCGGCAATTTCGTACTCAAGAGCATGAATCCTACCTTCCATATGAAAGAAACATTCGCTTCGCGTCAGAGGAAAGTGGTCCCTTAAATATGACCATGGGTTTCTTTCATAAGATTTGAACTGAGGCGGGTCTGCATTAGCGCGCGCCTGTCTCGTCCGTCTCCATGGTACTTTTTGCGCGTCCCTGCCCATCAATCATCAGTTGCGCGTCTTTTCACCTCGCTTTTTTAAAATATTTTTTTACTCAGTAACGGATATGATTTAAAATGTAGCGAAGTACAATACTTTAAACAAAACATACTTAAGTAAAAGTAAAAGTACAGATTTTAAAAACTACTCAAAAAAGTAAAAGTACACAAAAAAACTACTCAATTACAGTAACGTGAGTAAATGTAATTCGTTACTTTCCACCTCTGGTAAATACTATAGTGTTTTTACACCATACCATAGTAAAAACTGTATATTTTATAACTATATATTGCTGTGGTAATAGTAAATAAATTAAAAGTTTTTTTTTACAACTGTGTATTATACTAGTTTACTGTAGTAAAAACTAAAGTATACTACATAATTTATTACAGTTTATCAGTTCACTATAGTTAATACTACTGTATGCTGAAGCATTATATTATATATTAGTATATATTAAGCATACTATAATATATACAGAATACTACAATTTACAACAGTATTGTCAGAATCCTGCCAGATCCTTGTTTGTATTTAGATCTAGTTTAGCCTGGCAGGGTTCTGACAGTACATATGTTCTATGTGGGAGATGCGTGGTTTTAGTATTGGTTTATTCCGACCACGCATTTCCCGGGTCTCGTCACTTTTTCCCCGATCCCTTAC
The DNA here is from genome assembly GCF_030506205.2 of Paramisgurnus dabryanus. Taxonomy (NCBI): domain Eukaryota; kingdom Metazoa; phylum Chordata; class Actinopteri; order Cypriniformes; family Cobitidae; genus Paramisgurnus; species Paramisgurnus dabryanus. The sequence goes on from NC_133342.1 coordinate 44,128,263, forward strand.
TTGTGATTATTTTCCAGGTGTATGTCATTTACTTTCTCCCTATTTAAGAGTCCTTAGCCGTTTCTCAATATGCGTTCTTGTCTGTACTTGCGTTCTTGTGGACTTGTGAAACGTCATCAGTCGCGGCCCAAGTACTGTTCCAATTAAAAGTTTGCATCAAGCCCAAGTTCACATAAAATCCCCGGATGTGTTCTTGATCCGCTCATTTTATCGAGGATGCATCAGAGGAGACTTGTGTAGACTTATGACAGCGAAGTTTCCCAGAATGCATTTCGCGTCAGGAGTTCGTTCTTCCGAGTCTGAACTTGCAAGTTCGAACTACGAAGGACACAAGTCCGAGTTCGATGTACTTGGTTTTGAGAAACGGCTCTTGTGTGTGTTGTTCAGTACGGGTTCGTCTGTTGTTCTTTGTTCTCTATGCCAGTCAGTGTCTTCAGTTTGTTCCAGTTACCAGTTCCAGTCCAAGTTAAGTGTAGTGTGTTTTGGTTAAAGTTTAGTGTTTGTTTACATGTTATGTTTAGTGTAGTTCTAAGTGTTAGTGTTTGATCTGTTTGTTTGCCCCCTTGTGGGTTTTTTGTTTTCTGCTTTTGTATTTAATAAATCATTATTATTTTGTATCCGTGTCTGCATTTGGGTTCTCTCCGTTCCGAAATTCTGACAAGTATGGCTTAAAACTAGGGATGCACCGATACCACTTTTTTGGAATACGAGTACGAGTACGAGTGGTAATACTGTATAGTTCCTGTCTTCCGGTTTGTGACGTCACGCTGAACAGATCCTGCATCGTAGCTCCGTCGAGTTCATCATCTAAAAGCTTCTTTTTACCATCTTATTCCTATTTATATAATATAACTTATTAGTTTTACATAGGAATACTTTACCGTGACGATTATTGAGCAGTACTACCACGTGAAACTATTTATCACTAATAAACACCCAGTGTTAGCTTATAGCCCACTAGCATCCACACGGTGGATGCTGAAGCTAGCTTTTTCCGATCTAATGGCGGATTCATCTGATATATGCTTTTCTGACCTGTCCTCACCTGAGCGGGAAGCTGTGGAGGAGTTGTTTCCCGGTTTTAGCAGATCCAAGGCGAGGTACAGCGCCCACTTCACCCTGCCTTCCGACGTCCACAAGCGATCGAGGCGCGCAACAAACGAGCATTCCACGCGATGCAGCTTCACGGACCGTGAACGACATGAAAGCGATCGGGAAGCTGTGGAGGAACCGCTGCCCGGCCTTCGCAGATTCAGCAAGCCAAACATCACCCTGGCCCCAGACGTTCGCAGGCGACCGAGGCGTGTCACACCCGAACACCCCACGCGATGCAGCTCCGGGGACCGCGTTCGGGTAAACGAAGACGCCATCGCCCAGCATGAAAGCGGTAAGACTCCGCTTGTTATTGTAACATGTACTACTTGCCACATGTATAGTTTAGCTTCTGCTGTTAGCATAGAGGGGTTTACATGCACTAAGTGTATTGAAGTATTAAGGTTAACTGAGAAGGTTGCTGAACTAGAATCGCGCATCCGAACGCTAGTTGAGGATAGCAAAACCGCTAAAGTTACTGTTGTAAATACTGTATCGAGCGAAAAGACTAATGGCTCGGTTCCGACACCAGATGCTAATGTAAACATTACAAATACTGTATCGAGCGCGCATAGTGTTCCGACATCAGATGCTAATGTTAACATTACAAATACTGTATCGAGCGCGCATAGTGTTTATCATAATACACATGGCTCGGTTCCGACATCAGAGTCAAGTCGGCGGTCTAACTGGGTGACTGTCAGGCGGCATAGTCATAAACGGCGTCCTTCTAAGACCCATAACGTTACGGCACTTTCTAACAGATTCGATCCCCTAAGGAATACACTAGCTGAAACACCTGTTAAAAGTGCACTGGTCATTGGAGATTCTATACTCAGGAACACTAACATTGTGGCACCAAACACTACAGTCGACTGTATACCGGGAGCCAGAACGTCTGACATTAGATCCAAACTTAAAGTGCTGGCTAATGCTAAACGGAAGTTTTCTAAGATTGTTATTCACGCCGGAACAAATGACACCAGACTCCGACAGTCGGAAATCACCAAAGATACTATTAAGGAGATGTGTGAAATTGCAAAAACAATGTCAGACAATGTAATATGCTCTGGTCCCCTCCCCGCCAACCGGGGAGATGAAACACATAGTAGATTAGTGTCTCTCAATGGCTGGATGTCAAAGTGGTGCCCTCAGCATAATGTAGGGTTTATAGACAATTGGAAGCATTTCTGGGGTAGACAATTCCTCCTAACCCGAGATGGCCTTCATCCGACATCAGAAGGAAGTGCTATACTCACCAGAAATCTGATTAATAGTCTTAATTCTGATATAGTATGACTATCCAGGGCCCAGGTCAGGAAACAGACGGATCAGCTTAACTGTCCGTCTGTTAGCTGGCATGATATGTCAAGATCACATATATCCCAGCACTTCGAGTCGATCTTACCAGAATATCAACACATTTCAACTGTATCTGTTCCCCGAACAAGCAAATACAGAGCACCGCTTGCCACATCACGTACAAATTTGATCAACATAACATTAGAAAACAATACATTACAAGATGAACCTCGAATGTTAAAATTCGGCCTTCTTAACATTAGATCGCTTACCGATAAAGAACCTATTGTTAATGAAATAATTAATGACCAAAACTTAGATGCACTCTGTTTAACAGAAACCTGGATTAAAGCAGATGACTACACTAGTTTAAACGAATCCACCCCACAAGACTATTATTATAAACACGAACCTCGATTAAAGGGGAGAGGGGGTGGTGTAGCTACAATATACAACAACATTTTTAAAGTTAACCAGAAATCTGAACTAAAATTTAACTCATTTGAACTAATGTTATTAAATATGGAAATAACTGATCGTAACAACAAACAGCTTTCTTTTGTCTTAGCTACAATCTATAGACCTCCGGGCCACCATGCAGATTTCCTTAAAGAAATAGCAAATTTCCTGTCTGAGCTTGTAGTCACTGTAGATAAAGCTCTTATCGTTGGTGATTTTAATATTCATGTGGATAACTCAAAAGATGCATTAGGACATGCATTTATGGATGTTCTAAATTCTCTCGGTATTAAACAAAACGTGTCAGGGCCCACGCATACTCGTAAGCACACATTAGACTTAATTCTGTCACTTGGACTCAATATTAATGACATCGAAATATCACCTCAGAGTGATGCAGTTTCTGACCATTACCTTGTGTCATACACTGTACTTCTAGATAGGATCACTCAATCCACAACATGCTACCGACTAGCCAGAACTATAATTTCCACCACTAAAGATAGCTTTATCAGCACTCTTCCAGACTTGTCCCAAATGAAACATGTAGCAGATAACTGTGACGATCTAGATACTGTAATAGAAAACCTGAACAATGTCTGTTCTAACACACTGGATGCCGTTGCTCCCATTCGGAAAAAGACAATCAAAGAAAAACCGCCAGCTCCATGGTATGATCATCACACAGCAGCACTTAAAAAGGCCGCTAGAAAAATGGAAAGAAATTATAGAAGCACAAAATTAGAGGTATGGCGTGTAGCATGGAAAGAGAGTGTTAAACACTACAGACAGGCTATAAAAACGGCCAGATCTACCTATCTCAGTACGCTTATTAAAGAAAATCATAACAACCCTCGTTTCCTCTTTAGCACAGTTGCAAAACTGACAAGAAACAAAGAACAAACAGAAACCAATAGTAAACTCCAACACAATAGTAACGATTTCATGAACTTCTTTTCTAACAAAATTACGGCTATTAGGGAAAACATCGTAACTACCCAAGCAGCCATCACTCTACCCATTAGTTCACTAAACACTAGATTACCATATGAACATTTTGATTCATTTAAACCTACTACAATAGATGAGCTCTCTAAACTAGTCACATCATCCAAATCATCGTCCTGTATATTAGACCCCGTTCCCACAAAACTACTTAAAGAGGTATTCCCTGTAGTGTCAACCCCGGTTCTAAATATCTTTAACTCATCGTTAAAAATAGGATACGTTCCAACAGCTTTCAAGCTAGCAGTTATTAAACCGCTGATTAAAAAACCACAGCTTGATCAGGGAGAGCTTAATAACTTTAGACGAATCTCAAATCTCCCTTTTCTTTCGAAAATATTAGAAAAAGTAGTGGCAAGCCAGTTACGCACATTCTTGACAAATAATAGTACGTATGAAAAGTTCCAATCAGGATTCAGGCCCCACCATAGCACAGAGACAGCGCTGCTTAGAGTTACAAATGACCTCCTGTTAACATCCGATCGTGGTGAAATCTCAATCCTTATATTACTAGACCTTAGCGCAGCCTTTGACACAATAGACCACACAATCTTACTCAATAGACTAGAAAACTATGTTGGTATCAGTGGTCAGGCGTTAGCCTGGTTTAGGTCGTATCTAACCAATCGCTATCACTTTGTTTATGTAAATGAGGAAGAGTCATATCACTCCCTGGTTAAATATGGTGTACCGCAGGGATCAGTTTTAGGTCCTATCCTGTTCTCATTATATATGTTACCTCTAGGAGACATTATCAGGAAACATAACATAAGTTTTCACTGCTATGCGGATGATACCCAGCTTTACATTTCCTCACATCCCAGCGAAACCCACACGTTTTCTAAGCTAACAGACTGCATTAGCGATGTTAGTGACTGGATGGCACATAACTTTCTTAAGCTCAACTCCAATAAGACAGAGATGCTTATTATTGAACCGAATCGCTACAAACATAATATGTCAGATTACAAGTTGCACATAGATGGCTGTACTGTGGTACCATCTTCCTCGGTTAGGAACTTAGGTGTGATGTTCGACAGCAATTTATCCTTCGATAGTCATATCGGCAACGTCTGCCGCACAGCATTCTTCCATCTTAGAAATATCTCATAAATCCGCCATATACTGTCTACATCTGACGCAGAGAAGCTTATCCATGCTTTTATGACCTCTAGAATAGACTATTGTAACTCGCTACTTGGGGGATGCCATGCAAATCAGGTAAACAAGCTGCAGCTAGTTCAAAACGCTTCTGCAAGAGTGCTTACTAGATCTAAGAAGTATGACCACATAAGTCCAATTCTAGCATCTTTACACTGGCTACCAGTTAATTATCGCATACAATTTAAAATATCACTTACCACCTACAAAGCCTTAAATGGCCTAGCACCCTCATATCTTAGAGAATTACTATCAGAATACAATCCATCACGTGCACTGCGTTCGCAAAACTCTGGTCTCTTAGTTATCCCTAAAATATCAAAAGTGTCTAAAGGTGGAAGATCCTTTTCCTACTTAGCCCCTAAGCTCTGGAATGATTTACCAACCGTTGTCCGAGAATCAGACACAATAGATACCTTTAAATCTAGACTTAAAACTTTTCTCTTTAACAAGGCATTCACATAATTTGTTTTAGTAATGGTACTCATCTCACAATATATAGCTTTTACAACCTGATAAATAAATAAACTAAATCCTCATTTTCGTCAACATTTCAAAGCATGGTAAATGCTATTAATAAACTTAAGAAAATGTTTAATCTCTCCTTACTTGTTTACATATGTGCAGCAAACCATGGGCCGAGGCATAAACTTTCAAAAACAAATTTCACGTATAAAATAGAAAAGGCTACATATAAGGAAAAGAAACGCTACTTTGTGCACATACAAACCACAATACAAGGCCAAACTTCAACACTAGACCAATAAAACCCCGAATCGGGCCATTAATTGCCAAGCGCAGAGGAGTGATTGAAAATTATGTATGGAATTATGTTATCACTTGTTCGGCCCTCCACCTGAGGTTTCTGAGTCGAGTAGGGGAGTACTGTGAAGCCTAGACAGGCATCAGGGAGATGACTGGCGCAGTCACGTCCCCGTCTCCCCTTTACTCCCTTGCTCGTCCGGATTTTAATAGAGCTCGGTGGGTATAGATTTGTGGTGTTAAGCCCACTAGTCGGGGGCGGGACTTCAGTCCTTAAAAGGGCGTCACTGCATCCATTTCCTAAAAACATTCGCCGTCCCGTGCATTTTTCTCGTTCTCCCTAAACCGAACTGTGCAGAGTCTGTCACTGGGATGACGTATCTTCAATACGTATATGTATGTGTGTGTGTATGTATGTATGTATGTATGTATGTATGTATGTATGTATGTATGTGTATGTGAGTATATATATGTATATATGTATATATGTGTATGTATATATATATATATATATGTATATATATATATATATATATATATATATATATGTATGTTTGTGTATATGTACATGTGTATACATATGAATGGCCCCTACGCTAATTGGGTTTTGTTTTTCTTTCTTCATGTCTCGTCCTCGTCTCCGAGGACACTTGAGACAAACAGACCCAGTTCCGGTAAATGTGAAAGTTGGCACACTTCTGACTCACCGGCAGACCGTCAACGTGATGCCCAGCTGATGCATGACCAACAACCACCAGCAGAACCCGCTTTACCTCCGCCTAATCTCCTTAATCGTTTCAATGTATATATAAATATATCTCCCAAGGGTTTTTTCCTCCTAAGACTTTTTTTTACTTCCCCTGCTGAGTCTGGGGTTTTTTTTCTCATAGGGGGTTTTTCAACCCGGGGAGGCAGCCTTCTTGGGCTTTACTTAGCACCCTCTTCTTTACGTTACATTAGCAATACGCACGCTTATAATGTTGATTCATAGCCGCAGCAAATTTAGCTGCTATCGTGTATTATGTTGTGCTATCTGTCGTTTTTCTATGCTTTCCACTGCTTCTATTATTGTAAAGCTGCTTTGAAACAATCACAAATTGTGAAAAGCGCTATATAAATAAAATTGAATTGAATTGAATTGAATACTTGCATTTCAGTACTTGCCGATACCGATACCGAGTACTTAATAAAAAACATGATTTAAATTTACAGGTAACAGCTTTAGTCATATAATTTAACAAAAAAACAAAGGACTAGTTTTCCAGTTTGTTGTAAACTCTGCCTCTTTGGACAACACAAGAGGCATTAACCCCTTACACGCCGCTCAAACATAGACATTTCTCAGACCGTGGTATCGATTCCAGGTATCGGGGGACTTTTAACGAGTACTTTAGAAAATGTGGTATCGAGGCCGATACCCGATACCAGTATCGGTATCGGTGCATCCCTACTTAAAACACTATAGTATTTACCATGAATTAATATAAATGTTTCATCTTGGAAGCTCTTGTTTTTTATTGGAAATGTATAAACACAATATATAACGTTAAAGGGATACTTCACCGATTTAGCATTCAGCTTTGTATCTGTAGAAACCCGGCAGTATAACTGAATGACCATGTTTCCCTCCCTCATTTCCCCTTGAGAGGAGAGATATCTGCATTTTGGTTCTGCAAAAAAGTCCTCCGATGATGTAATATGACGATTTTTGCATCATCGGAGGACTTTTTTGCAGAACCAAAATGCAGATATCTCTCCTCTCAGGGGGAAATGATGGAGGGAAACATGGTCATTCAGTAATACTGCCGTGTTTCTACAGATACAAAGCTGAATGCTAAATCGGTGAAGTATCCCTTTAAGTTTGTAATGTGGTGAACTGCAATGTATGTGGTCCATACAGTTACTTTATATAAAAGACATATGGTAGGAACAATTGTCTCATAGACATACAGATTTACATTCAGAGTAGGCATGTCAGGTTGTGGGTTATATATGTAGGAAACATATAAACATAGTTTAGATTTTCATAGGCATTCCCCCTGTACATGTGTTGGAGGTATTGTTTTAAAGTTTTCAAACATGTTATTAAAAAAAGTAACAAAAGTAATTCTCTCCACTTATTTAGAGGATGAGTGTAAAAGGCGATGGAATAATCTCAGGGTCAGATATATAAAGGAGAGAAAGACTATGAAGGAGAACAAAAGACCACATGGAGATATTTCTCCATTATGAGTTTCTTGGAGCCTCATGTCAGAGAGAGGGCAACTTCCTCTAATAATATGTCTCCATCCCTAGAAGAGAAATCCTCTAGCCCCCATGCCCTCCAGGTTACCATATCACCCCTAGCTGCTCAGTCATCACCACCTGGTACTCCAACTGAAACCTTTACTATTACCCTGACTGATGTATCTCCCAGCTCCCTGTCTACTCCTGCAGTTTTTGGCCACTGAATCTTCTGAGACTCGGAGTCTTTCTGACCCTCCTAGTGTGACCGAGGATGCCCCATCTACCTCAGCACCCCACGTACCCAGCACTACACAGGCTACGCCAGCATCACAGACATCCATAAAGTCTAAAAAAAGGCAGTGGCAGAAATGAGTTTGAGAATCAGTTGATGAATGTGCTCAACCAGTCTCCAGATGAGGAAGAGCTTTTTCTTTTAAGTCTGGCCCCTCGTCTCAGAAACCTGTCAGTTTTCCTAAGAAATAGCTTCTTGATATAATTTGTTCCTTGGTGTCAGCTTTTATGTTTGGGCACTTTTTTTCATATCATTTGTTCCTTGGTGTCAGCTTTAATGTTTGAGTACTTTTTTATTCTAAAACACACACACACACACACACACACACACACACACACTCACACACACTCTCTCAAAACTTACCTTAATTTGATTTGATTTGTTTTCTTTACATAAAGGATAGGATAAACATTATTCAAGCAAATTGTTAAAAATCCAGTTATTTCATAACAAAACTAAGTTCATGATTTGTGTTTTGATTCAAGTCTTAACAGTGATGAATCATTGTTTAGTGTATGAACTATGCTTTTAAAAGTGTTTTTTAAATAATTAAAACACATGACAAATAATGTGTGTGTTTATTTGGGAATCAGATCTTTCATGAATAAGTGGGTGGCTCTTAAAAGAGCCTTTGTGTTATGTTGTAGAAGATGAGTTAGGGGTCCAGAGATGACAGGTGGATTGATCAGGTTATGCTGTGTTGCCAGGGCACTTCACCAGAGGCAGATGAACAGTAGCTACTAAAGGATTCCCAAACAGCCATGGCCTCTTGGGTGGAGTTGTTGGTGCCCACTCTCCTTGCTTGTGCAAGTGCAGGGATGTGCTGTTCTTCCTGTGGGACAGGTGCTTCTACTGTGGAGTTCCACCTCTGGAAGTTATGAAGGGCCACTGTTGCTTTCACAATGGCATCCACATTTGCAGGGCTCACTCCAATCATCCGGTGAAAGATTCTCCATTGTGCAGCAAAAATCCCAAAGGCATTCTCAACTACTCTTCTGGCACGTGAAAGGCGGTAGTTGAAGATCCTCTTTGATTGGGAGAGGTTTATTCCAGGATATGGCCTCAGCACATTCCTCCTTGTAATAAAGTGAGAAGATAAGAAACACATACAGATGTGGCCTTTAAAAATGCACGTCTCTGAGAGCAGAATGCAGCGAGCACTTCCGAAATTCTGCGAGACAAAAACCTGTAGAGGGCAGTCGTGTTTCATGTAGGCCATACTGACGACAATTTGTGTGCTCGACTTCATGCTGAGCGGATACTGTATGATATTGAAGTAACATGACACGGATTATCTATGTTTAGGCGATAGACTTTGATGTCATACAAATGCATGCTTTTTGGCAAACATTTCGTTGGCGAAGTTTTCTTTTGCCAGTTACATAAAAAGTCACATATTCTTCATAAAAATCTGACTCAAACGCGCATCATTTGTCTTATTTTTTCAGTGTACTTACAGTAGAAGAGACGTGATGTATGATAATCGAGTCTTATAACACAATAATTCGCAAAGACCTTTGAAAAGACCAAGCGCATTTACTCAATATCATTAACTACCCAGACAGCACACGTACGTCTGCCCGACGTCGGCTCAAGAGCGTACGTCGGCCTCCTTATCTGAAACATCTAATAAGTATCGGCCAGGCATCGGCCAAATCTTCAGTCAAGTCAACGGTATTTCCCGCTCATCAAGCTTGTCTGTTACGTCGGCTTTGGGTCGGATAACTATACCGGAGGCCGATGCCGTGCTTCTCTCTGTTGGTGCGTGTCCAGTTACTCCTCCCTTTGCAACCCACCAGAGCAAAGGCGACATCATGGGTGTATCAAGTATGTACAAGAACTAAGTAAATGATAATAAGTGAAGAAAAATGGAATCCGTTAAGTAAATGTAAATGTTTTAATATAATATACATGTTGCGAATTCTTTATGGTTTATCTATTATTGTACGTAACTTATCTTGTTAATGTGTTGGGTTACGTGAAATGCGCAGTGCATAGTTTAAAGCATATACGTTTCTAGCGTAAGTGTGGTATTCTCTGTTACGAAAGTATACTAGCTGGAGTTTTCGTAGAGTTCGCAAGCTTTTCACTCGTGTGCAGCATCCTTCAGTGCAAGTTAAAGTTTATGACACAGTAAGTTCATATCATTATACTATGTTTAATGATTAATGTTTGTGTGCACCGTAACTATTTCTGGCATTACGCCAGTTTTGCCGCTGTTTCGTGATCTGTATAATTATCAGTGTAATCGCGCTAACACTTGCGTTAGCACGGGTGCTTATAACACTAATACCTGCAATATATGTTTAGTTCTTCTTATTATGGGCATAATCCTGTATTCTACAGTTTGTTATCTGTTGCTATAATAATGCTGCATAACGTGATTTATGCTATTATATTTCTTTCCGTAGTTTATATCCTTGCTTAGTGTATATATGAGAGTTCATGATGTTTCATTTGTAATACGGTTGAATCCGTATGTAGACAGGTTATTTATTATGTCTTATTTGTTTATTACAGAAACTACCTCAATTGTATACTGGCATGTGTACAAGGTTGAAACTTGCATAAATAAAAGTGGAAGCGAAATCTGATGACTCCTCCCTAATCAGAGTACTGAAGTGGTTAACAGCCTTTAAAACTAGCAATCAGTGGGGTAATTCTCAACAATACAAGTAAAAATAAATAAAATAGCAGCGCTTTCTTTGCTTTTAATGACACACAGCTGCTAAATTCCATTAATCCGAAGCAGGAGGGGGCAGTAATGTACATACGCTGGTTGCCAGCCGCCGTTAATACTCAAGTAAGTTAGAGAAAAGGCAACTCGGGAAAGTGAGGACAAATAAGGGATTATTGGCTTGTTTTACACGTATCATTGTTTTGTGTTCCCCTCCTTCGTAAAAAAACAGACAATTCCACGTCAACTCGAACACGCAAAACCCCGGTATGAAGCATTGTCATGAGCATGCCAAACCAACAGATGGCGATATATTCCTTAACCCAGAGAAGCCACTCCAGTCTCGTCTTGCCATGAACAAGGAAAAAATGCGGGAGCTGACTTCGCAGACGTACGTGGTTCAGGTAAGTTTTCGACAAAAATCTTATATTAAAAGTCTTAAAAGTTAGTATAAGGCACTCCATCTACTACAGCACAGCAAATAAAGTCATAGTAACGTTTGTAGTAGGCTACTAGCAGCGCGATTTAGATTTGATGCATTTTTGCTAAAATGTTTTATTTAATAGAGATTATAATTTCCATTATTTTTATCAATCTAAATACCTTTCACTTGTTCAGTATTGTGTTTTTGTTGCTATGTAAACGATGAACTTAATATAGGCAGATGGCCATTGCTTTTCTGAACAGCAGTTGGAAGTATTCTGAGGTAATTTAAAATTTAGGAAAAATATGAGGATGATTATCGATGATTATATAATTGAGTTCAATAACATAGTAATTTTGGTTGTTTCATTTCATTGTGAGTGTTTGTTTGATGTTTAAATGATCAACATAATATGGTTAATTGTTCTGTCCCGTTTGTTAGAAAAGCTTTTGCAAATATCTTGTCTGAGGTAAATTGTCATTTTAAACACATTTAGTGAGTGTGAATAATATGATTTTTGTCTCTATATATATTTATGATGCTCTGGCAGTTTTAGTTACTGTATAAAGTGTATTATCTGTATGATAGTTTGAGTGCTTACAATGGCAGCAAATTTAAAAACAAAACAAACAAGAGATGTTTACATTGACATTGTCTTGTCAAAAGAAGTGCCTGCTGCACACGCGTCAAAACCGTTTATGATAAAAGAGATGCTCATGTTCACAAAATACATGCAACACATTCACTTAACATTAAACTCTGATTATGCATGAGATAATGCATTTATCTTTTATCATAAACCATTATGACGTGTGTGCAGCAGGCACTTATTTTGACATGACACGTGATTCACATGCGATATGCCTAACACATATTTTAAAATGACGAACCACACACATGACGGGCTACATACATGTTGGGATGAGCTTCGCATTGCATTGTGCGCCCTTGGAAAATAAGTCATTGTCCACCACTGGTCCTGGTTCTTCAATGCTTAATAATGGCATTGACTGGGCATCAATGTTTTGAAGTTCCAAAAGTGCATCCATTCATCATTAAAGTGATCCATATATAACCCAGTGGGTCTTCTGATGCAAAATGATAGGCTTGTGAGAAAAACTTTATATTTTAAGCGAGTTACGATGCATATGTAATGTAAACAGACTACAACAACTCAATCGCATTGTTTCTCACGTGTCTCTACTGCGTTTCATCACAATTCATATGACGACTAGTCATGAGATGCATAACATCCAATGCGATAACACGTGCCGCCATATTTAAATTGTCTTTTTAACTTTGTAAATGTCTTGTCTCTATCATAAAAAGCTATAAATATGAGTAGTTTTTCTCACAAACGTATTGTTTCGCTTCGGAAGACATTTATTAATCCACTGGGTTACATATGGATTACTTTAATGATGTATGGATATACTTTTGAGCTTTGAAAAACATTGATCCCAGTCAATGACATTATAAAGCAAAAATATAAATACAATATATAAATGTAAAGAACCAGGAAATGATTTAATATAACTCTGATTGTGTTCTGTTAAAAAAGTAATAATCAGTCAATTTTCATTTTGGTGGGAGGAGTAATCCTTTAACTCATTTGAGTCATCAGACAGTCATCTTGTTGCTTTGACTGAATTCAGTTACAGATCAAAATCCCTGGTGGTAAATCAACACTGCTCAGTCTTATCTATTTGAGTACACTGACGATCCTGAAGGTCTATTTAACATTAATATAAAATAATAAAGTAATGCATAAAGTGATAATTGAACATTACTGATGATGTGTGCTGTTAACAAGCAGAAGGGTAAAGATAAACTAAAACAAAGACGTCAAAGCAACAAGATGACTTTGTTCAGACAACTCAACCCTTATAAAATGTCTTTTATTTAACAGTCCATTTTATCCTTTATCTTAGACAAAGCAGACCACGTTATTTTCATTTAATACATTCTGGAACAAATCTGGGTCCACTTATCATTTCTACTTACAAATTAACATTTCTGTTCTGCTCCGTTTACAGTGTTTGGGTGAGATCTAGACCGAGGACTAAGGCGTATACTAGGACAGAACTAAGTGTTGTGGCCCACAGGTGTGGGATTTTTATGTTGTTTTATTAATCAGTATGTTATGTTATAATCCATATGTGCCATTAGGTTTTCTGTGCTGAGATATGTGAGTGAATGTCTGTGTGTGAAGTTGAAGGGCTGTTTCAGTTGGGGGTAGGAACAAACCCCTGAAGAGAAAACACGCAGAACAGATGGTTTCAATAAACAAGTTGTTTGCTTTATAACTATGTTATATTTAGAGAAAGTGAAAATTAGTATGTTTAACTAATGAATGCATTTAACCAATTCATGAACAATGGAGTACTGTTGTGTTGTTGAATAATTATGTTTTACATATTTACTGCCTACATTTCATGCTGATTGCTAAAAGTGTTAAAGTTACAAAGATGTCCAAATAAGGACTGTGGAAATTGATTTTGTTCCATGTTATATTTCTTTAATTAATCATTTTATTCTATAAACATTGTGTGTTTTATATATGCACTGAGCTATTATGTAGAAATGAGGTGTTTATGTTTGAGAGTGGAGAGTTACCAGTTTTTGTGTGTGTGCTGCAAGGAGGAATTTAGGAATTTACGACTGGTATCGATCAAGATAAGAGAGAGGCCTGAGGGGGAAAGCAAACAGGCGACTATGTCATTAACTAATGCCTTAATGTTCACAGGATAAAATATGCAATGTATTTCTTACTTAATCAGTATTAATCATTGAATAATTGATGTAATAAATATAAGATGTTGTCTTTGATAAATTTGTATTAACCAATGAAATGAAGGTTGCATATAGAATAATTTAATGGGGGCAGGGCAGCTCAACCTTGAAGAACAGAATCTCCTGTGTGTATGTATGTGTGTGTATGTATGTATGTGTGTGTATGTATGTGTGTGTGTGTGTGTGTGTGTGTGTGTGTGTGTGTGTGTTTTCTTTCCTAACAGATGATTTTAATAATGATTAAAGTGTTTGCTTAGAAGTAGTATTGCAGTAAAAGATTTAATATGTGTTTATCTATCTAAAGAAGTTAATGTGTGCCTTATTCATATAACCAATTTTACAAATAATGAAATGATGTCATGATATTGAAATATGTTTTACATAATAATCACTTTCATCTTACAGCTTATGTTTTTTATAAATTAATGTTTTATTAATGATTTGTTTCTAAGAAAGCATTATAACATGCTATTCAAAGTGGAGGAGTACTGGAGAAGAACTGCAGGGCTCCCAGGGATGAGAGGAGAACAGATTGTTTTTTCTTTGTCTATGTGTGTCCATCTTTGCCTACAGGCTAAAATTGGGTGTGGTGATGGAGTCAGATGGACGAGGGGAACGGCCTTTGTGGGTGGAGATTTTCTGAAGAAACATCGACGTCACATATTTTATAAATAAGCATGTTACTTCCTGAGCTGGTTGTTCGCTACTTGAGAGGACCCAGCGCTGTTAAACTTTTTCAATCTGATCAATAAATATTTGAACTTAGATATTCGTATCTTGTGCCTTTCCTCTAAATTACACGCAATGGACGCCTTAAAGTCCAACAATTGGTGACCACCGACGTTTTGTGGAGGGAAAGGAGAGAGTGAGAGGAAGGAGGGTTTCACATTGAAGAAACCAGAGTAAGGGAGGGCTCCATTTCAACACAAAGAGCGCTCTAATAAACAAGGTAAGCAGAAACCTGTTGTATCGAATTCTGCTATTTGGATATATCAAATTAATTGTGTTGATAAGGAGCTCCGAACTGAAATTGATTATTTAAACAATAAGAATTGATCAGAGTGAAAAACTTTTTGAAATTTTTGAATTTTTTTTTTTTTTTGTTAAATATAAGGTTGAGGATTCCTTTAACGCATTAGGCGTTATAAAATACCGACTCGGTTGTAGCCGTAAGGAGTGAGAGGCTCTTGGATGAAAGGTCCATAAATACTGTTAATGGCGGTGTAAGTTAACAGAATTAAATATAAGGTTGAGGATTCCTTTAACGCATTAGGCGTTATAAAATACCGACTCGGTTGTAGCCGTAAGGAGTGAGAGGCTCTTGGATGAAAGGTCCATAAATACTGTTAATGGCGGTGTAAGTTAACAGAATTAAATATAAGGTTGAGGATTCCTTTAATACATTAGGTGTTATAAAATACCGACTCGGTTGTAGCCGTAGGGGGTGTACAGCAGCCCGTGAGGTGTAAGGCCTACGAATACTGGAAAAGAAAATTGACGTCTTACTGTTATTGTTGTGGTTTTGTCTGAGAAATTGTATTGTAATAGTATTTGTACCGTGTATTGTACGTTGATATATATTATGGCTGAATTTCAGAAAGAGTGTGATGAATATGTGTGTTCACCGGTGTATGTGCCATGGCAAAAAATAATTCAATTAATGATGGCCCAAACTGATCCTAAAGATGTTAAGAAAAGACAGAAAGAGGTTGCATTAGTTAGGGGAAGTTGACAGTGGTGCAGCTGCAAAGCCAAAGGAAGTTAAACAGGGAAACAGTCAGCCAGACTCAAGTATGACACCTACGGCTCCTCCTGCAGCTCCACCCCCAGTGAAATCGATCTACCCCTCCTTGCACACACCTAATCTTTATGAGAAAGCCAAAGCCAAAATGAAACAGCCTGTTTTTCAAATCAATAGCGGTGAATTAAATGTAGATGCAGATTTTATTTGTGTGAAAATGTAGTGTGTCTATGATATAGTGAGTCTGTTAAAACCATAAATGGGATTAAGCAAAATCTAGCAGAAAGACTGAGGCGAAGCTTTGAAAGAAAAACAACAAATTAGAGAAAAGAGTAGAGACCAAGTTATTAAATGTGGAAATAAAGATGAACAATTAAAAAAAGGACAGAAAATTGTTAAAAGGTGAATGAAACAGATAGATTGTATAAAGGACAAAATATTTAACAAAATGAAGAGGAGTCTTCATCTGATGATGGAAAGTGGTCACAAGATATATTTTATTTTTAAATTGAAAGGCAATATTTTGCATGGGTCAAGCTGAAACCTTGTGGGCTGATTATTCCCATCCTTTGACATTCAAGAAAGTGAATAACAGCTGGCAATGAAAAGACAGTGGCAAAAACTGTGTGTGACATCAAAGTGTTGGAGTTGCAAAGAGAGAAGTAACTCATAAACTGGACTGAGAACACATTCTATTTGAATGGGACTATACTTGAACTCAAGCGGTGAAGGGGGCACTGCATATGGTCAGAGACATTTACAAGGATGAAACACCAAAAAGACTGAGTGGAATCCAGAAAGAGACTAACAAAGACAATAATGTTCTTGGAGGCAAGAGAAACTGGACAATACTTCACTGGACACTGAACTTTTTCATCTTCATACGAGCCTTTGAGTGAAAAGGGGGAAAGAGTAAACAGCCGTTCAATGTTTAGTAAAGACCTTGTTACTATAGGGACACAGACAATCTTTATGAGAAAATCAGCTAGACAAATTTAAAGGCTGATAAAGAACTTTGTTGTTAGGTGTGACTACCTGTTCTGAAATCAAATCAGACTCCTATTAATCTGACAGGAAGAAATGCATAATTGAATTTGGTATATACAGAGGAAGTCAGAACTCCACTGATGGTACTGAGCTAAAAAAGTAAATATATATGGCATAGAACAGCTATGGCAGAAAGGATATTAAAATGGATAAAAGAAATAAATTGAAAAAGAAAAAAGAACACCATAGAACACTATAAAAGGTAAACAAGAAAAGCTGTGACAATAGAAAAATAACTGATTATTGTAACAAACTTTGTATTTAAGGAAATTGCCAGCCCAGACATCATATATGTGCATGAAGGTGTTCACATGGCAGATCTAATCACTGAGGGTGAGCCAAATGATTGGATACCATTGACTGATATACAAATTATTATTATTGTAATTAATTATAATTGTTATACCATTGACTGAAAAAGCAAATAAATTGAGAGATGGTTTGTTCGCGGTACCACTGACAACTACCCCACCGTTATTCACACTGTTTACAGATGGTTGTTGTTTCAGAGCAGCAGATGACACATTGAAGGCAGGCTTTGCTGTGGTTGAGCAAGTTGTGGGTGATTTTGTAACACGACTGAGTGGTAGGTTGAAAGGTAAACGGTCAGCACAGAGAGCTGAAATGACAGCTGTTATCAAAGCCTTGCACTACACTGGTGAAGAGAGGGTGATTGTTTATAGTGAATCTGCATATGTGATTGGTGCAGTATATATGGAACTGCCATATGGCAGATAGGTGGGTTTGAAACCAGGAAAGGCCGGCCTATAGTAAATGCTAGCAAAGCCTGACACATACTACAGGCTGTGAAGGTACCTAATGACGTGGCTGTTGTCAACTGCCTAATAAACCACTTATATCCCCAACCATGGTTTCCCAAGACATAGTTAGATCTGACAAAATTGACAAACACGCACTGGAATTGACATATAATTTCGGGGCTGCTTATCACCCCAATGTTAGAGCAAAGATGAAATAATGAACCTGACTTTGACATTAAAATTTGACTTGACAAAATCTGTGCACAGACAAAAATAACACGGCTTGACGCATTACCAATTGCATTAATGTCTATTCACTTTTCTGTTAACAGGATTCTTGGTTTTACAACCTTTGAATTGTTTACAGGTCGTCAGTTTCCGGGTCCGAGGAACGCCTTGGTGCAGGATCCAATCCTGCCACTAACTAATGCTGTTTATTTCTAGAAACTAACTGCTATGATTGAACATTTTTCCTGCCAGGCTACCAAACAACGAAATTGTGAGAACGACCCAGCTGTTAAAAATGATGGTTGGGTTTCTAACAGACATAGGTGTGGACCTGAGGACTCAGGTCCAAGAGAGGGAGAGTGTTGAAAGTGAAAGTGAATCAGCTGGAATACAGAGAGGACAAACAGGAAGTGGTAACACATCAGTGGTAACACTCACACAACACCAACAACAAAGTCAACAAACACTCTGTAAAATTGTGCATAAAAAAGGTGACATTTTTTCCAGCCCAGTAACAGAACCCCTAGCACACTGTGTGAGCACAGATTGTGCCAACGGAGCAGGTACTGTATAGCCGTACAGTTCAAAGCGAAGTACGGTACACAAAAGGTTGTAAGACAGAACAAACACACAGGTGAATGTGCAGTTACCCATGAGGACGACGGCAGATTGATTTTTCATTTAATAATAAAACAAAATTGTACTGATTTACCAACATATGAGAATTTTACCTACAGCCTCAGATGTATGAGAGAGTGGAGTGAGAAAGAAAACATAACAAGTGTATCCACTCCCCGGCTGGGGTGTGGCTTAGATAAATTGGATTTCCACAAAGTGCTGGAAATCCTGACAGAAGTGTTTAGAGACCTGAATATCACAATTACCATATATTCATTATAACCTGGGTAACTATTGACCTTTGAATTTTGATCTTTGAATTTCTTAAGTTTCTTATACAATTCTACAGTATTAATTTCATATTTCATTTTTCTTTTCCTTTTTGAATTTACGATTGTTATTTGAGTATTAGCCAATAGGCATAAGTGTATTTTTTCCACAGAGATGAAGCTATATGCAAATTGGAAGGTTCTGTGGGCCCTAAGAGTTATAACTGCAATTATAATCACCATAATATTTGGCATAAACAATGGAGATCCCTGTGTAACAGACTGATAGTGTCTGCAATAGAGAAAAAAGAGAATAGTCCACCCCCATATAGCATGCCCCTATTAGGCCTACAGAACCTGGACGAGGAGGAAAAAAAATGTGTGACCTCTTTCAGAGGTCAAGAGAGGGAATTGTGGGATTTTTATGTTGTTTTATTAATCAGTATGTTATGTTATAATCCATATGTGCCATTAGGTTTTCTGTGCTGAGATATGTGAGTGAATGTCTGTGTGTGAAGTTGAAGGGCTGTTTCAGTTGGGGGTAGGAACAAACCCCTGAAGAGAAAACACGCAGAACAGATGGTTTCAATAAACAAGTTGTTTGCTTTATAACTATGTTATATTTAGAGAAAGTGAAAATTAGTATGTTTAACTAATGAATGCATTTAACCAATTCATGAACAATGGAGTACTGTTGTGTTGTTGAATAATTATGTTTTACATATTTACTGCCTACATTTCATGCTGATTGCTAAAAGTGTTAAAGTTACAAAGATGTCCAAATAAGGACTGTGGAAATTGATTTTGTTCCATGTTATATTTCTTTAATTAATCATTTTATTCTATAAACATTGTGTGTTTCATATATGCACTGAGCTATTATGTAGAAATGAGGTGTTTATGTTTGAGAGTGGAGAGTTACCAGTTTTTGTGTGTGTGCTGCAAGGAGGAATTTAGGAATTTACGACTGGTATCGATCAAGATAAGAGAGAGGCCTGAGGGGGAAAGCAAACAGGCGACTATGTCATTAACTAATGCCTTAATGTTCACAGGATAAAATATGCAATGTATTTCTTACTTAATCAGTATTAATCATTGAATAATTGATGTAATAAATATAAGATGTTGTCTTTGATAAATTTGTATTAACCAATGAAATGAAGGTTGCATATAGAATAATTTAATGGGGGCAGGGCAGCTCAACCTTGAAGAACAGAATCTCCTGTGTGTATGTATGTGTGTGTATGTATGTATGTGTGTGTATGTATGTGTGTGTGTGTGTGTGTGTGTGTGTGTGTGTGTGTGTGTGTGTGTGTGTGTGTGTGTGTGTGTGTGTTTTCTTTCCTAACAGATGATTTTAATAATGATTAAAGTGTTTGCTTAGAAGTAGTATTGCAGTAAAAGATTTAATATGTGTTTATCTATCTAAAGAAGTTAATGTGTGCCTTATTCATATAACCAATTTTACAAATAATGAAATGATGTCATGATATTGAAATATGTTTTACATAATAATCACTTTCATCTTACAGCTTATGTTTTTTATAAATTAATGTTTTATTAATGATTTGTTTCTAAGAAAGCATTATAACATGCTATTCAAAGTGGAGGAGTACTGGAGAAGAACTGCAGGGCTCCCAGGGATGAGAGGAGAACAGATTGTTTTTTCTTTGTCTATGTGTGTCCATCTTTGCCTACAGGCTAAAATTGGGTGTGGTGATGGAGTCAGATGGACGAGGGGAACGGCCTTTGTGGGTGGAGATTTTCTGAAGAAACATCGACGTCACATATTTTATAAATAAGCATGTTACTTCCTGAGCTGGTTGTTCGCTACTTGAGAGGACCCAGCGCTGTTAAACTTTTTCAATCTGATCAATAAATATTTGAACTTAGATATTCGTATCTTGTGCCTTTCCTCTAAATTACACGCAATGGACGCCTTAAAGTCCAACACAGGTGAGACAAACTTTGCAACTTGGTATCTGTTAGACACGATACATTGAAGAAGGGCCCATTCATATTATACTTAAACTTGGTCCAGGATCATTTGATTTTTGGTTCATTCACACTGCCAATGATTTTCCGGAATCTGTGTTTATGCCGTAAAGACACATGATGTGTTTAAAGTCCTGCACTTGATAGGTTTTATCCATAGTGTCTGAGGGTTTGTTATTATTGGTTATTACTCTCTGCAGAAGACTGCATTTTTGTTTATGATAAGACTATAATGGAATGCGTGATGCGCTGTTCTAGTATGCACATGAATTAACCCAATTTCAAAGTGGATTTTTGAAACTCCCTGAACTCTGTCCTAGTCCAGTTTGCAGACATTTCTCATCGTGAATGTAAATGTTCATTTAAACCTGTTTTAAAGAGCTGAATGGTATATCTTGTTGCTATGACGCACATGTATTTTGTTTAATATAAGCTCATGTGAGCACCTGATGCGCTAAAACTGTTGTGCTGCTAAATGATCTCTGCTTCAGCGTGGATAGTGACAAGCTCCCTGATCTCTGCTTCAGTCCAGTTTGCCAACCTTTGTAAAACCCTTGTTTTAAAGAGCTGAACCATAACTTCAAAACTACGCCATTGTTTTTGCGTCTCATTCACAAAGAGGGCTTTCCAGGTCTCTTACAGTAATGTTACTAGGTCCTCTTTCCTGGAACAATCCCAGAACATCTACGGCACATGTTTGCGTTCACACAAATGCCTGTCTGCCAATTTTACGGATATTTTCTGGGACCAAAGTGCTGTGTGAATAAGGTTATACTTTACTCGATTACACGAACACTGATGCAAGCACTTGTTCAACACAGTTTGGTGGTAAGCAAGTGGGTGACTGTTATCTTTAGATATCTCTAACAATAAAATGTATAATTTTCAAGACATTTGCATTAATTCCTCCTATAGCACTCATTTTAAGTATAGCTGAGTATGCAAAGAAGAATTAACACTGTTTATAATGCACAGCCAGACATTCAGGAATGCAACAACACAGTAGACCAGATGTTTTATATGCTTACATAAAGTACTGTATGCTTTGTGGGTCCACTTTTTGATTATCTATCCAATATACAAGATTGTTCATGTTTGCCATAGGCACCTAAATTTAAATATAAAAATGTGATCGTATGATTAATAATTTTTTGTTGGATGTTTCCATTTAGGTGATCCTAAAGGAACAAAGAGGAACCATGGAGAGGAAGAAGTGGTGTCCAGATGTTTAAAAGGCGGTGTTCGGGACAGGAAACAAAGGCAACAAAGAGGAACCTCTAAGGTTTAAAGGCACTGCTTGCAGAGACGAGTGCAGAAAACAAAGACAGAAGACCTGAATGTTTTATGATTAAATGTTTTTGTTATGTACATGCACATTATTATTTACAATATATTTCTAAGATACATAAATATGTGACCTTGTATATGAAATCCAGGCTACTGTCTTAAAATCTAATGACATCTAAAGTTTGAATTTACTGATTTAACATTGAGTTCAGTCTTTGGCATGACCTTACTCAGTCAGTATTGAAGATGTCAAGATTATATTTTCAGAGAATGTTTTCTGAATTGTGTAGGATAATTTTATGTAGAAAACAGTAAGTCACAAAGAAATACTTTGCTGGGTTTTCACAGGCCGTGTCCCATTTGTACAACATATGTGAATTATCTTGAGACTAAAACTTTTAGCATTTCAAATGCAGCCACCCTTTGCCTAGAATTTGAAATATATACCCTTAGGTTTTTTCAGTAATTTTTTGACATCTCACCCTGAGATATTTTTAAAGAAATTTCTATGTATTATGGGCTTGAATTACTTGTTTATTTTATCATTTTGTCCAAGTAATTTGAAAAAAAGTTTTAAATTAAATTTTAGTTCTCAATTGAAATAAATGTATATGTTGAGACTATATTTTTGTCCACAAACGTAATTGAATCATATACCTTAAGAGTATATTATTTTGAAGGGTATAAGAAATATTTTAGTTAAGTGTAAGTAAAACGTTTACACAGTAGTATAGCAGTGTATAATAGTTACAGAATATGTAATTTATGTGTGACACATGTAAATATTCTGTTACTGATTTATCCAAGTTGTTTATGTGTTATATTTGTCAAATGAATACATTTGCAACGGTTATTGACAGTGGTGTACTTGTTTTTAGTTATTATTGCAAAGAAGCACATTATTCTGCATAAGTGTGAATGAATAAAGGTTTAAATTAATAAATAAATGCCCGGTAAAGCCCGTGCAGAGCGGCTGTAATTGCATCGTTTAAACATCGGCCCGAGGGCATTTGCGACGAGATGCCGACATCTAGACGACATCTTCCCAATGAGCAAACGCTCCCTGAACGACATCTTGCCGATGGAACTTTGAAAGTCGGCACAACGTCGGCCAGATGTATGTGTGCTGTCTGGGTAGTTTATCTAATTTTACATTTAGTTCATTTTTGCATCTGAAGGTTTTAATAGCTGTAATAACATGGTTGTGTTGCGCTTTCTGCATTACTGAACAGTAGGCTACTTTTTATATTATCATGTTTCCCTTTACATGGTATGAAACACGATAAAAAAGTATGCAATGGTGTTTAATACATTTCACTGAGAATTTGTATATGTTATACTTTTGTAGTAAGGAAATAAAACCATATTGTGAGTGTAAATATTCATAAATTCGAGGAGTTTCTGAGGTGTTTCTCATTGGCAAAATGCGCAGTTTCTTTGTTGCTGATTAAAAACCGTTGGCTATGTGATTGTTTAAAATTGACATTTGTTCTACTTATTATTAATTTATTTTTTGCCTACATTTACTCAAATAATATCAATGTGAAAATATAAGTAAATCATACTTCAAGTTAGGCGTAAAAAGTCCTCTGATTCTGACCTTGTTCTTTTACTCCTCAGAGTCTAAAACCAGGAGGGCATATTAAGTATTCATTGTATTTTCATTTTAACAGAGCAGCTATGGCTGCGCGTTTCACACACCTCTCCAAACCACGTTGTTAACACTATGCTTGTTCGACTTCATGCGGCGCCGCAAGAACCGACAGCAGGATGACGTCAGAGTACCGCGAGAATGATTCAAGAAATCATATTTCGCCTCGCTCTCGCGATACTGTGAGGTCTTCCAGCTGTCGATTCTTGCGGCGCCGCATGAAGTCGAACAAGCCTATTGACAGCAGCAAAAGCTACGCATGCGCTTTTAACTTGTAAAACTCAAAGGTGTATGGGTAATGTAGTCTCTGCTCTCGGTGGGACGAATTAGGTAGCATGCATTGTGAAGGGCGCTTTGAAAAGCGGCAGCGCAGCCAAAGGATTAAATTAAGCCTCTGATTTAAACAGATGTGCAAATGAGCATTCTGGTACGCTAAAAGTACGTTCTGGGCGCAGGGAGAGGTGGTGGTACGCTCAAGAGCTATTTTTGGAAGTGGCGGTACTGAGTACTGGCGCCTACCGGCCCACATTAAAGCACTGGTGGTAGCAAAGATAGACAGCCCTTTGAAAAGCAAAAGAAAGCTGATAAAAATGAGAAACCTACACTGAAATAAATTGGAGTAGGATTTAGGCTACTTAACAAAATCTAAACATTTTTCACTCAGAAAATGCTAGTAAATGTAAAAAAAATTATCAGCAGCTTTAACTTTATTACATTTTTAATTTTAATTCACTCTTTGTTTTAGCGATGTTTATAAATATACTATATTTTTGCATTTTGATGACAAACTGTTCTACACTGAAAAGAAACGAATGTAATCTTCCTGATTTAATCACGTAAAACACAAGTCTAAACACAAGCATCACTTTTCTGAATGATAATAATCACAAACATCCCAGAGTTTGTAAACCAATTGTTTGTAAAACATATTTAATGCTAACTTTACTTAAAAATTCAGAAAATATTTTTTACAGTGTATAAATAAAACGACATGAAGGAAGTTAATTCCAAAATGTAATTAATTGTACATGGTTTAGCTACTAGTTTTAGCAGCTACCAGTGACACAGAGTCAAGAAATTAAAAACCACCCACCCCCAGGTCTGCCTATTCTTTGCCAACCCCCAATGCTAATCGATCACCTCATCATCAGGGTATCAAAAGAAAACCAGTTTATCCAGTTTTCACCAGCGTGTTGGGTTTTAATTCCAACCCTTGCAGTTCCTTTGTTAAAATGCAATTTAAGCAAATCTAGGCCCACTACATACGCTGTATACTATTTTAAATGAAGTTTATAAAATTAAGTGGATATCCGGTAACTTATTTTGACATATGTTGATATAACCTGGGCCTTCAAGTCCCACCATGAAACACGCATTTCTGACGGTTCACACGCCAAACCTTGTAAGCTTTTTGTCACGCTGAGAAGTAAAATAGAACTTTTCCTGCTATACAATTAATAAAGGAGGTGCTAGCATTTGTGTCGAGTTTAGCAGTACATTTTTTAGGTGTGGTCAACTTTACGCAGCACCGCAAGAGCCGACAAGCAGATGACATCAGAGTACTGCGAGAAATAAAGCGGAGGAGGTTGGTTTTTCATCGCTCTCGTGGTACTCTGATATCATCCACTCATGTTTGAGTCTGTATCAGATGAAAATACAGATTTTGAGGAACAACTTATTATTTGGAGATTGTCAATGGACGTTTCTGAGTGGTAAGTTTGTTTTTTCAGTATGGACCTGCAAAACGCCAAATGCATAAAATAAAAATTAATTGATATTGTAATGTCTTAGCATGATATGTTTTCTAAAATGTTTAAAAATGATCAAATCAGTTGTGCGAAACTACACAGAAATATATTTTTTTTAATGAAACATATTCAATGGTTTCAGTGCCTCATGGTGGGGTTGAACCCCTGGTTCAGTTTACCCCATCTGGTTCACTTTGCCCCACAGCCACCGTTTTGGGAAACTGCCTAGCTTAGTAATTCAGGCTAATCTTTAGCTAAATCATTCACATGGTTTTATACATTAGCCTATCACCAATATTTATGGTACAAATATTTAGAGCTGCATAAATCTACTTTGACATAACAGCCATGGTATGTATAAATTTTACTTTGATATGATAAAAACTGTTAATTTTTTTTGTAAAAAAAAAAAATCATACTTTAATCATAACTCTTTAATTTGTCCTTCTCTTTAACATAGCCAAATATAAATTATGGTTGCTACCTATATTTGTGGTCACACGGCTACAAATCTGTATGGTTGCCTAGATAAAGGGGGTGGGTCAACTTACCCACTGGCTCACTTTGCCCCACTCTCCCCAACTTGGTATTGAGAAACGGCCATTGTTTACAGAAGCCGGAGCGCGAGCTACAAACTACAGAGCGAGTGCGCGGGTGCACAATGGTGAAAGAGCAACACACGATGTAAATAACTAAACCAGTGCTCGCAGTACAAACACTTTATATTTTAGCGTACTGCGTACCTTCACTTTCTTTTGTGTGCCACCAATTCTTATGTTGCTGGTACTTTGTCTTAAAGAGTCAAAGGGCGTTTCTATGTGGCGCTGCGCAGACAGTTCGGCAATGAAGACATCAAAGTACTGCGAGAGCATGTTGAAGTTACAAATGGTCTGACTTTACCTTTGCTCTCGCGGTACTCTGATGTCATACGCCGACCAGTCAGCGCCGCACCATTTAAAGTCGAACACACAAAGCGTTTTGAACAGGGGGTGCTGTGAATTTTTTTAACAAAAAACCTATGAGCCTATAGGCCTATTTAAAATACATTTGAAAAATAAATACATTGAGATTTACTACTTTATTGTCATATACACACATATACACAGCCAGGGTCTGAAACACACAGACATCATCAGTTCTCAGATGAATATGCGCTATTAATCAAAAGCAAAAATACTTATCCCAGGGGGAATTACTTTAGTTACAACTTCAGATATACATACATACAACATATTTACATAAAACATATAATACTATAACAACATATAATATAAATTAAATTTCACAATTTTCTTCGTTTTTAAGTTAGGATCACACGTCGATTAACAGTGGTAAAATATTCTCACATTAACATACCTAGTATATTTTTATTTATATCTTTAAACAAAGACGTCAAAGCAACAAGATGACTTGGTTCAGACAACTCAACCCTTTTAAAATGTATTTTATTTAACGGTGCATTTTATCCTTTATCTTAGACAAAGCAGACCATGTTAATTTCATTTAATACATTCTGGAACAAATCTGGGTCCACTTATCATTTCTACTTACAAATTAACATTTCTGTTCTGCTCCGTTTACAGTGTTTGGGTGAGATCTAGACCGAGGACTAAGGCGTATACTAGGACAGAACTAAGTGTTGTGGCCCACAGGTGAGACAAACTTTGCAACTTGGTATCTGTTAGACACGATACATTGAAGAAGGGCCCATTCATATTATACTTAAACTTGGTCCAGGATCATTTGATTTTTGGTTCATTCCCACTGCCAATGATTTTCCGGAATCTGTGTTTATGTCGTAAAGACACATGATATGTTTAAAGTCCTGCACTTGATAGGTTTTATCCACAGTGTCTGAAGGTTTGTTATTATTGGTTATTACTCTCTGCAGAAGACTGCATTTTTGTTTATGATAAGACTATAATGGAATGCGTGATGCGCTGTTCTAGTATGCACATGAATTAACCCAATTTCAAAGTGGATATTTGAAACTCCCTGAACTCTGTCCTAGTCTAGTTTGCAGACATTTCTCATCGTGAATGTAAATGTTCATTTAAACCCCCGTTTTAAAGAGCTGAACGGTATATCTTGTTGCGATGACGCACATGTATTTTGTTTAATATAAGCTCATGTGAGCGCCTGATGCGCTAGAACTGTTATGCTGCTAAATGATCTCTGCTTCAGCGTGGATAGTGACGAGCTCCCTGATCTCTGCTTCGGTCCAGTTTGCCGACCTTTGTAAAACCCTTGTTTTAAAGAGCTGAACCATAACTTCAAAATTACGCCATTGTTTCTGCGTCTCATTCACAAAGAGGGCTTTCCAGGTATCTTACAGTAATGTTACTAGGTCCTCTTTCCTGGAACAATCCCAGAACATCTACGGCACATGTTTGCGTTCACACAAATGCCTGTCTGCCAATTTTACGGATATTTTCTGGGACCAAAGTGCTGTGTGAATAAGGTTATACTTTACTCGATTACACGAACACTGATGCAAGCACTTGTTCAACACAGTTTGGTGGTAAGCAAGTGGGTGACTGTTATCTTTAGATATCTCTAACAATAAAATGTATAATTTTCAAGACATTTGCATTAATTTCTCCTATAGCACTCATTTTAAGTATAGCTGAGGATGCAAAGAAGAATTAACACTGTTTATAATGCACAGCCAGACATTCAGGAATGCAACAACACAGTAGACCAGATGTTTTATATGCTTACATAAAGTACTGTATGCTGGGCCGTGTCCCATTTGTACAACATGTGAATTATCTTGAGACTAAAACTTCTGAAATCCAAACTGTTATATTTTAGCATTTCAAATGCAGCCACCCTTTGCCTAGAATTTGAAATTGGGTTTTTTCAGTAATTTTTTGAGATCTCACCCTGAGATATTTTTAAAGAAATTTCCATGTATTATGGGCTTAAATTACTTGTTTATTTTATCATTTTGTCCAAGTAATTTGAAAAAAAGTTTTAAATTAAATTTTAGTTCTCAATTGAAATAAATGTATATGTTGACACTATATTTTTGTCCACAAATGTAATTGAATCATATACCTTAAGAGTATATTATTTTGAAGGGTATAAGAAATATTTTGGTTAAGTGTTTCAAAACATTTACACCAAGCGTGCCGCACAAGCCCTGAAAAGTGAAGCCAAAACGTCTCGATCGCCCCCCAGTGACTGGTCCCAGTATAGGTCATAAACCCCGCCTCCCCATGTTATTCAATGGGACTTGAGACCAACTAAAAAATTTAATTACACTTCAATTATCTTTTTTCCGACGCTGGTTTCTGTCATTTACTGTAGTTTTTATCACGCTGATATAAATTCAAATGTTTGTTTTTAAAATAAGTTTGTTATTAGTTAGTTATTTAATGATATAAAAACGGTGGTGTCACGTCATGATTGATAGCTGTGATATCGTGTGATATGCGCATTCTGCGAGAGCGAGGGCAGGGTTTTGATTTCGCGGCTGTACTTCCTGCTCACAACTGCGCATGACTGGTCCCAAAATCGCTACTGCGCAGACTCAAGACCCAAGATGTCAGCGCCATATCGGGACGCTGGCGGCTTCACTTTTCACTAATGGAAGAGAGCGAACAGGCGTCGTCCATCTTTTTTTACAGTCTATGATTTACACAGTAGTATAGCAGTGTATAGTAGTTACAGAATATGTAATTTATGTGTGACACATGTAAATATTCTGTTACTGATTTATCCAAGTTGTTTATGTGTTATATTTGTCAAATGAATACATTTGCAACGGTTATTGACAGTGGTGTACTTGTTTTTTGTTATTATTGCACGGA
Source organism: Paramisgurnus dabryanus (assembly GCF_030506205.2). Classification (NCBI taxonomy): domain Eukaryota; kingdom Metazoa; phylum Chordata; class Actinopteri; order Cypriniformes; family Cobitidae; genus Paramisgurnus; species Paramisgurnus dabryanus. The sequence continues at coordinate 44,157,616 of NC_133342.1, forward strand.
AGCACATTATTCTGAATAAGTGTGAATGAATAAAGGTTTAAATTAATAAATAAATGCCCGGTAAAGCCCGTGCAGAGCGGCTGAAATTGCATCGTTTAAACATTGGCCCGAGGGCATTTGCGACGAGATGCCGACATCTAGACGACATCTTCCCAATGAGCAAACGCTCCCTGAGCGACATCTTGCCGACGGAACTTTGAAAGTCGGCACAACGTCTGCCAGATGTGTTCTGTCTGGGTAGCGTCTGGAGATAACTTTTATTTACAGTCGAGAGTAAACAAGTAGATGTGATGTTTGCATTTGCATATTTTATAAGAATGCCACAAAACGCGTCAAATATGAGGCATCGTGTGATAACTTTAGATACAGTCATGAGTAAACACGTAGATGTCATGTTTACAGCACTCGGATTAAAACTCAACACAGAACTGAATGGCTGCAGTGACGGAGTGTCCATTGACTGTGGGGTTGACTAATGAATATGGATGATCTCTGCTCTTCTCTTCAATGGAGTGGGGCGTGGCTCATTATAGATAATGCAGTAACAGGAGAAAGACAGTACATCTCGCTCTTCTAATACAGTTAACAACGAATTACAATATTTGTTTTCGATTTCACTTACATCATTTAAAAAGGAGACATTCCAAGCATTATGTAGACATGTAGCTTTTGTTTCTATGACAAGTATTCGTTATGTTACCGTTAATTTTTCTGACACATTTTTGAAAGGACTTCACTGAGGGAGAGAGAACAAAACGCGCATCATGTTTATTTTCTTAATTTTGCGAAAAGCACAACATTCTGTTTTTATTGGCAGTGGACAGAACAAAACTAGACACTTTAATGTTTTAAATGATGTACAAATCATATCTGTATGTCCAAAATAAGCAGAGTTATCTAAGTCTCTTTGCAGAGTGTTAAAGTTGACATAGAATGATTGAACGGGGTATTTATCCTTGTTCTGTGATGTGACATCATGTAGACAAAAAATTTTTTGTTTGGGTCTGTAATGCCTTAGAAGCTTCCTAAAAACCTCTCTCAGATAGCTCTATTAGGGTGGGGGATTTTAAACAAGTGGTTTTGCTCCTATTTGGCTCCCCCTACTGGCTTAACTTGCAATCTCATTACTGATTGGCTGACTTTGCTGCCACTCAAAAAATGTAGCCAATTATTTGAAAGTGGAGGGGCAGTGAGATGCCTGTGATGTCATAAGCATCATTTTTTCAGATTGGGCTGTTTTCTGGCTGACATTTCTAAAAGAGGAATTTCTATGAGACTGAGATGTTTAGAATGTCTAGCACTTTTTGTATGTTCGTGAATGCGGGTAGACTACCATTATTCAACAAAGACAAGGTAAAACATTTTTTTCATTCTCTGTCCCCTTTAATGATGAGTCTTCATTAGTTTTTGTTTGTAACTTGCATGCATTAACTCAGCATTAGTTAGTTCAGGCTGAAGTACAAATAAGTTCATTATGATTAATGAACCCTTATTACAAAGTGTACTCATTATATTATTACTGTTAATATTATTACTATTAGTAGTACTGTACTGCATTCTCATTTATGTATTAGAGATTTACCGCTAGTTAACGTAAGTTAGCTCCAGCTTGAGAACACTTAAGTAACCTCTTACTGGCTCCTCTTGAGCCCGGATATTTCCTCTTTAAATGTTGTGCTCCTGTGAAAGGCAAGTTCTGTCTTTTATGTATTAAACACGACAGCTTTCTTGGTTTGAAGGTTTCTGAAATGTTCGTGCTGATACATTTGCACTACCCCATAATCTGCGCTGTGTTTTCATCATCTTCTTCTATCGCAAATTTGTAAGGGCTGCGTTACACTCTAGCGCTACCGCGTCATAGCGGTCAAATCACGACTTGCCGGCCCTTACATTGTTGTTGAGTAGTCATTTGGTTTCACTAAACCTAAAGATATTTGTTGACACATTTTTATTGTCGACGTTGTCGACAATGTTGACTAATCGTTTCAGCCCTATAGTAAATGGCGCGTAACAACATTTTCACCTTTTCATTGTCAATACACATAGTATTCTTAATTATTTTGTGTAAAAAGTTAAAAAACTTAAATAAGTACTCTGCTACCTAAACAAACCTATCTGATCATATTTCTTGTGTTTTATTTTTTAAGAAACTTGTGGATGGAATGAGCCTACAAGAGCACAGGTGTCAGGATCCTGTGAGGATCTTGTCTTGTATTACATCTGGTTCATTGTGACAGGGTTCTGACAGTACCATATTTTGTGTGGGAACACGTGGCTATGGATTATTCATTATCAGGCCACGTGTTTTCCTTGTCCCGTCACTTTTTACCCGCTCCCTTACTCGCCGTTATTTTCACCTGTTCCCCTCATTAGTTCTCTTATTTAATGTCAGTGTGTTTGGTGTTCGTTGCTTGTCCATTGTCTATATTCCTGTAAGTACTTTGTATACATACCTAGTCTAGTTTTGTACATTTGTAGTTCGTGTTCTGTGTGCTGTTTTTGAGTCTATTTCTAGTTTAATCAGTGTTTAGTTTATCTTGCTTGTGTTTCATTTTTGCCCCCCATGGGTTTTGTTTTTCTGTTTTGTAAATAAAGTCTAGTGTTTTTTTTCTCATTGTCTGCGCTTGGGTTCGTGTTCTGTATTTCCTGACAACAGGGACCTCAGCACACAGACATAGGCAGCCAGGTCTGGTGTTTGATGCATTGATGAAGCATCAGTGCAGACATAGCGTCCCCTCACCTGTGCCAGTGATGTCTTGGTGTACCTATACACACTGCAGAGTAAAGGCAACTGACCGGGAGAGAAAATGCTGCAAACAAAACCCAGCCACATGTGTAAGCCTTCTGCCTCACTACACACAGTATTGCCTAGATCAGTGGTTCCCAAACTTTTTCAGCGTGCGGCCCCCCTTGTGTACGATGCATTCCTTTGCGGCCCCCCAAAGAAAATTTGTGACAAAAAACTGTTCTAAAACTCAACATTTTAATAAAAAAAACATTAAATTATACAAAAAAGTAGTGCTTTTGGTTAGTAGCCTTATTTTTTTAGGTTTAATTACACAGAATTCATGATAAATTAATGTATTTCATAAAATGTCATAAAACTGGGGCCCCCTGGCACCATCTCACGGCCCCCAGTTTGAAAACCACTGGCCTAGATAAAGGTTTTCTCCGGATTCACAAGCAGTACAGGGAGGACATCACAGCATAAGGCGATGTGAGAGAGCCAGGCCATGACATTAGAGAATTTAGATATGCTGCCTACAGACACTTCATTTTTTGGCAGCATGGGTCTCTAGGACAGGGTAATAGAAGATCCCAAGTTTCTTTGTGTGTAGAATCAGGGATAAATTCCCTGACCCTCAGGGACAGTACATCATGTTCATCCCTGAATTTTAAGTTCCTATGTCGTTATGTTGTGTTATTGTAAGTAGTTTTGTATTATTAGTGTTCTTCTACTGTCTGTTGCTATTTAAATTGTATTTTTTTTAAAATTCCACCATTTATTTATTTTTATATTTTTTTTATAATTGATAAGACATTGTTCATGCTTTATTTCTTATGCATTACATCCACAAACTTATTCAAAAAGGAGCTGTAGTAATTTACCATTTTAAAACACCAAATAACAGAAACATGGTAATTTTTTTATAGTACATACAGTATTTATTTACAGAAATTATGGAATTTACACCCATTTACACATAAACCCTTCGTTTTTCATGGTGCCTTTGAAGCAACATGGACCAGCAATAGGGATCATTGTAAATTTGCAGTCTTCTGGAAAGCGGATCCTGTGGAAAACATGCAGTGTCATTAGACATATACACCATTTTATAGTTCTACATATTGTTATTAATCTGTATAGTGCTGTTTCGCCTAGACAGAGTTACAGGCATAGGCAATCAAGTACAATGAAAGCGTGCACATGTGACATACCAAGGCCTCTGCTTGCTTGTGTCAGCATCAGCTCTGATATAGGAGGTGTAGGTATAGGGGGGAGGACACCAAGAATTCTTGGGTCATTGGGCCGAAGGCTCCTCCTTCGAGGCATCCCAATTCCACTTGTGAGTCCCTTGTGTTTAATTTTTCTCTGCAGTTCTGAGATGTATTCATATGTTTTCTCAGATTTCAGAGCGTATAAGCTGTACCGTCTTGCATATTTGTTGTTAAGTCTTTGGAAACTGAAATGGCACTAAGGTAAACTATTAGAGGTCAATTACTCAATTTATTACTCATTAAAACAACTGACAAACTTATGAGCGCATGTCAGTCCCAAACCACTGTGTGCCTGTGGGTTTACTTTACAAGACAATACTTCATGTAATAAACTTACATTTGTTTGCCCTCAGATGTAGTACTTGTTGGTCTGTTGAGGATAAGGCCTAAGCCAGTGGTCGATGGATAGAAACTATCCTCTGCTAGGTGTACTTTTATTAAAAGCCTGCATGGCTCCGGTTGTGAGAAAACGCTGACAAAACATTACGTTGTTACACCACGTGTCCTCGTCATTGGAAAGGCAGCCTTACCTTATTTCTTAATTACGAGTTTTTCAAGACACCTGAATCCTTGGCATGATGCCAAAATTCTACATCAGTGTGGCCTTCTTAGCTAGGGACGCTAGGTGGAGTCGTGCCCTGGAGCGTGTAAGCAGAGTGGCGCAGCGGAAGCGTGCTGGGCCCATAACCCAGAGGTCGATGGATCGAAACCATCCTCTGCTAGCAGTCCTTTAGTTAAAAGCCTGCATGGCTCTGAGAAAACTCTGACAAGACATTACTTCGTTTCACCATGAGTCCTCATCTTTGGAAAGGCGGCTGTACTTTTTTTCTTAATTACAAGCCTATTCAAGACTCCTGGGGCCTCATTTATAAAGCCTGCGTACGCACAGATTTGATCGTAAAGTGTGCGTAGGTGAAAATCCACGGCAAAGTCCATATTTATAAAAACCGTCTTTGACGTGGAAAAGTGCTTAGCGCCACGTCAGGGTCTGAGCAGACGTACGCACTTTTGCTTGTCTGATTGCTGCAGGTTTTTGGAAATATAAGCCATTCTTGCTGTTTGAAATTGGGTTTAAACATTGACAAGCGCTTTTTATATGTCTGACATTAATTACGCATCGTTTAAAGGCGGAGATCTGAAACTGCTTGGCTGCGCTCACAAGTTCAAGTTCATTTCTGATTTATAGATTTGAAAGGGGTACGCGCGTTTTCTGCGTGTACGTTCGGTTTATGAATCACACGTACGCATTTTTGTTAAATGATCGCAAGATCAAATTTAGGATGGTTTTTACGCAGCATTTTATAAATGAGGCCCCTGGTGACTCATTTATGAAGCGCGCGTAGGCACAGATTTGATCGTAAAGTGTGCGTCCCCCAAAATCTACGGCAAAGTCCATATTTCTTAAAACTGTCTTTGACGTGGAAAAGTGCCTAGCGCCATGTCAGGGCCTGAGCAGGCGCACGCGCTATTGCTTGTCAGATTGCTGTAGGTATTTGGAAATATAAGCCATTTTTGCTGCTCTTAAAGGATTTAAACATTGACAGGCGCTCTTTTATATGTCAGTGGCATTAAAAAGGCATCGATTATAATTCCGCAAGTGTTCAGCTGCGCACAATTTCAAGCTCATTTACGATTTACAGATTTAAGGTCAGAAAATGAGGCCTACGCGTGCTTTCTATGGGTACCTTCGTTTTATTAATAACAAGTGTGCGCTTTTGAGAAAGGGGCCTGATCATCAATGCCATGGATGTGGCACATTTCTAGGAGAGAGTATGAAATTGGCACATTCAGATCCACCCATTGCCTACGTGATGTTAATGAAAGAATTAATTCAGAGCATTTTGTGGGAAATGAGATTCGTTCCTAGGAGAAAGTTTGAAATTGGCCCTTTCAGATGTTCCAATTGATGACAGTGCTTACATTTGAAAACTTGTTGTGAATGAGATTTGCACCAGAACTATGATAGTTTCATCATGCCTCGCCAAAAACCTTCTGTCAGAAGTGGGATTTGAACCCACGCCTCCATTGGGAGACCAGAAACCTCACAAACTGAGAAGGTTGGACAACCTTGAGTCTGGCGCCTTAGACCGCTCGGCCATTCTGACACGGCTCATACATCCTAAAACTGATGTTACCGTGTCCAAAGTCATGTCAGTTCTCTGTTCTCCCAACATGTCATGCAATCCATTGTAGCATGTCTGTTTGTTGATGTTCCAACAGAACATGGTCAATGATCGTCATCCCAAAGCCCCAGTGGCCTAATGGATAAGGCACTGGCCTCCTAAGCCAGGGATTGTGGGTTTGAGTCCCATCTGGGGTGCGCTTCAGCAGAGTGGTGCAGCGGAAGCGTGCTGGGCCCATAACCCAGAGGTCGATGGATCGAAACCATCCTCTGCTAAGAGCCCTTTTCTTGAAGGCTTGCATGGCTCTGTTTCTGAGAAAAGGCTGGCAGAATGTTATCCCGTTTTCACCATAATTGGAAAGGCAGCTGTACTTTATTTCTTAATTGCAAGTTTATTCAAGACACCTGAATCATTGGCATGGTGCCAACAGTCTACATCAGAGTGGCCTGCTTTGCCAGGGCCTGTAGGTTGAGTCGTGTCCGGGCTGTGCTCGAGCAGAGTGGCGCAGCGGAAGCGTGCTGGGCCCATAACCCAGAGGTTGATGGATCGAAACCATCCTCTGCTAGGTGTACTTTTATTAAAAGCCTGCATGGCTCCGGCTCTGAGAAAACGCTGACAAAACATTACGTCGTTACACCACGTGTCCTCGTCATTGGAAAGGCAGCTGTACCTTATTTCTTAATTACGAGTTTTTCAAGACACCTGAATCCTTGGCATGATGCCAAAATTCTACATCAGTGTGGCCTTCTTAGCTAGGGACGCTAGGTGGAGTCATGCCCTGGAGCGTGTAAGCAGAGTGGCGCAGCGGAAGCGTGCTGGGCCCATAACCCAGAGGTCGATGGATCGAAACCATCCTCTGCTAGCAGTCCTTTAGTTAAAAGCCTGCATGGCTCTGAGAAAACGCTGACAAGACATTACTTCGTTTCACCATGAGTCCTCATCTTTGGAAAGGCGGCTGTACTTTTTTTCTTAATTACAAGCCTATTCAAGACTCCTGGTGACTCATTTATGAAGCGCGCGTAGGCACAGATTTGATCGTAAAGTGTGCGTCCCCCAAAATCTACGGCAAAGTCCATATTTCTTAAAACTGTCTTTGACGTGGAAAAGTGCCTAGCGCCATGTCAGGGCCTGAGCAGGCGCAAGCGCTATTGCTTGTCAGATTGCTGTAGGTATTTGGAAATATAAGCCATTTTTGCTGCTCTTAAAGGATTTAAACATTGACAGGCGCTCTTTTATATGTCAGTGGCATTAAAAAGGCATCGATTATAATTCCGCAAGCTGCGCACAATTTCAAGCTCATTTACGATTTACAGATTTAAGGTCAGAAAATGAGGCCTACGCGTGCTTTCTATGGGTACCTTCGTTTTATTAATAACAAGTGTGCGCTTTTGAGAAAGGGGCCTGATCATCAATGCCATGGATGTGGCACATTTCTAGGAGAGAGTATGAAATTGGCACATTCAGATCCACCCATTGCCTACGTGATGTTAATGAAAGAATTAATTCAGAGCATGTTGTGGGAAATGAGATTCGTTCCTAGGAGAAAGTTTGAAATTGGCCCTTTCAGATGTTCCAATTGATGACAGTGCTTACATTTGAAAACTTGTTGTGAATGAGATTTGCACCAGAACTATGATAGTTTCATCATGCCTCGCCAAAAACCTTCTGTCAGAAGTGGGATTTGAACCCACGCCTCCATTGGGAGACCAGAAACCTCACAAACTGAGAAGGTCGGACAACCTTGAGTCTGGCGCCTTAGACCGCTCGGCCATTCTGACACGGCTCATACATCCTAAAACTGATGTTACCATTACTGTAATCATAACTTAGGTTCGGTGAATATCGTGAATATTTTACTGTAAGTATTGCAAGTAATAGTAAGTGTTCAATATTACTGTAAGCATCACTTCTCTTTATCATACTCTTCATCTGCCTCTCAGACTGTTTCCAATCCACACAATTGGTAAAAAAATACCATTAAAAAAAGTGTGTACCATTTTGAGTTGTTGTGTTTACCCGATGTTAACTGTGTTGTAGTAGTGTTCAACTTTTGCCTACCTGTGTTTAGCATTCATAAAACAAGTGCATTGCAGTGTAAAATGTCTGTTTTAGTGAAAAGTTTGTGTTTAGAGTTTTGCAAAAAGAGTGCATGATTTGACTAATGGGTTTAGGCCACTATGAATAGAGGTTAAGGGTTTTAGCAATTCAGAGAAACTGTAAGATATTTCACTTATGTTTGTTTTAGCAGAGGGAATTTACACTTTGTAAATGTACTCTTTTCATTGATAAATTTGTCTTTAAATCTTAAAATAATCTTATTAACATGTACTCAACTGTGCAATTTGTTAAATACTTTTAATTAGTATATTTGTAATGTACAATGTACACTTTAGCACAAAATAGGAATGTTAAATAACAAACTTTCTGGTATTTCATTATATTTTAGTAAATTAAAATATAATTATTTTTACAAGTTTTAATGTAGGGTAATATAAAGGATACGTACCATAGGTGATCTACAGAAAAACTATTTCATTTAATAATAGTATAAAAAAACAAACAAATTAAGTAGTGATTAGTGAAACATGATTTTGTGACATTTAACCCAGTGAGTAGTAAACACATACATACATTACACACACACACATGCACACACACGCACAGAGAGAGAGAGAAAGAGCGAGCGAGAGAGAGGGAGAGCGAGCACGCACGCACAGAAAGAGAGAGAGCGAGCGAGACGCCCGGAGCAATGTATGATGACATCTGCAAACGAAATTACCGTGAACAACACAGTAGGCGCGCATCAGAATCTAAATCGCGGCTGGCTTGACCGTGTTTTTTCAAACCACGGCTGGCTTGACCGCGGTACATGGACTTAATGCACATGGACTTAATGCGCGTGTCTTGGACTCATAACATCTGAAATAAATCCAGCATCATAAGCAGCTGCGCTTCTCTCTGTCTCACGTGCACGCGCTCGCGCATCTGTCCGAAGTCTAAACATAAACTAAAGTAGTAATCCTTATGTATTTGTTCAGTTTTATGCGTTTCATGCGAGCTGAGGCAAACTATCTCTTTTGTTTCAAATATAATCCGCTGCATCTTTGTGCCTCTCTCACTCTCGCGCACGTGCAGAGAGCTGCGCTCTGTCCAAAGGCAGATCACTAGTAATCCTGTTTATGATATGCATTTCAAGGAGTTGTAGCATACCTCGTGTTTAAAATATGATCGCGTTCCGCTGGACAGATGTTTTTAAAGGCATCTGTAAGAAGTTTTTTCCCTCGCTTGGCAAGCCGACCGGACGTGACATGGGGGCGTGGCAGCATCGACGATCCCATTTTTTAATTCGAAGTTCGAAGCTGTGACTTAATTTCGATCGATTTCGATTTAAAATCGAAATTGTGACACCCTTAATGAAGACACTTCCTGTGTCCCCATAAACCATGGTAATAGCATAGTTAACATGTCATTATACACTATTCATGTCCTCGTAAACCACATTTGCCAACCCAGTATGAGCTTGTCCATATACACAGTAGACTGAAGTGAATTCTATACAGCTAAAAATGAGGCACGAAACACCTACAGCAGACTTTGGATGTGCAACAGTGCTCTCCATCATCATCATGTAAACCATGATTAAACAACATAAAAAACACGAAAAGCAATTAAATCATGATTTATAAGCTATTTGAAAATATCAGCAGAACTTACTGCATTTCTGCTGAGGTGGTTCTGTGATGGGTGGGATGGTAGGACTGGTGGTGAGCTGGATGGTGGACTGGATGGAAGGAGGACTTGTGGTGGGCTGGATGGGAGAAGGACTTCTGGTGGGCTGGATGGTGGACTGAATGATAGGAGGACTGGTGGTGGACTGGATGGTAGGAGGACTGGTGGTGAGCTGGATGGTGGGATGGATGATAGGAGGACTGGTGGTGGGCTGGATGATAGGAGGACTGGTGGTGAGCTGGATGGTGGGCTGGATGATAGGAGGACTGGTGGTGAGCTGGATGGTGGGCTGGATGATAGGAGGACTGGTGGTGAGCTGGATGGTGGACTGGATGGAAGGAGGACTTGTGGTGGGCTGGATGATAGAAGGACTGGTGGTAAGCTGGATGGTGGGCTGGATGATAGAAGGACTGGTGGTAAGCTGGATGGTGGACAGCATGGGAGGAGGACTGGTGGTGGACTGGATGGGAGGAGGACTGGTGGTAAGCTGGATGGTGGACTGCATAGGAGGAGGACTGGTGGTGGACTGCATGGGAGGAGGACTGGTGGTGGACTGGATGGGAGGAGGACTGGTGGTGAGCTGCTGGTTAGTAAAACCTCAATGATACAAAAAGAAGAAATTATTCACCTTCTGTAATAAGAACAAATGTCCCCTTTTTCTAGCAGTGACTGTGCTCCTTAAGTTAAAGGTTTATTTATATATATACATACATAAGATATAAGATATGTATAAGATTTTAAAGGGGCCATGTCACATCTTTGGTGTCCCCAGAGCACATATGTGAAGTTTTAGCTCAAAATACCATATAGATAATGTATTATAACATGTTAAAATTGACACTTTGTAGGTGTGTGCAAAAAATGTGCCGTTTTGGGTGTGTCTTTTAAAATGCAAATGAGCGGATGAAGTGCAAACACTGATTGCAATGATAGTGGTTTGTTGCAATTGAAACTCAATTGTGCTGTGAATTATTTTCTCTCTCTCTTTTTCTCTGCACTAAATGGCAGTGCTGTGATTGGATAGTGCAGATTAAGGGGTGGTATAATTACAATAAGAGCTCCTTATAACATCATAAGGAGAGCCAAAGTTCAACGACCTATTTTTTCATGTGCTTGTAGAGAATGGTTTACCAAAACTAAGTTACTGGGTTGATCTTTTTCACATTTTCTAGGTTGATAGAAGCACTGGGAACCCAATCATAACACTTAAACATGGAAAAAGTCAGATTTTCATGCCATGACCCCTTTAAATAATCACACACACTTACCATTAACTAACAGTTCGAATAGAGCCTTCATTCTGTCAAGGCATTTTTGAGAGTTGTCTGACAGCTGCCATTTTGGCTGGACCAAGTTTTTTGCTTCTTCATTTTTTTTCCAATGAAGACTATGGCCTTGTACCCCACTGTGTTTAACTTTTCGACCTGAAAATAAAGATATATATTATATAATATATATACAAATATAAGCAATTATAAATGTCTGAAACATTGTGTGCTGTAATTATTTAAATAATAACTACAGATGTTAAACACATACCAAAACAGATGCCTCGTCAATAACATGAGAGGTGGTTTGGTTTTTGTTTTGGTTTTTCAACCACGTCTCCTTCCTGGCCTCAAATTTCTGAAGTTTTTTTGCCAGTCTTTGCTTTCTTGGCTGTACTGACTGGCAATATTTGCAGGTCTTGGTGGCCACACCAATAGCTGCTTTGCAGCTCACGCATGTGGTTATAGTTGACATCTTAAAACTAGAATATAAAACAATCATTTAATAACCAAGTGACTGCAAAAAATTAACTGCATTATTTAAGCGTTACAACTAATGTTTGTAATTTGGCCTAAGCATGAACAGTAATGTCATCAACACTTCATGTGTGTTTCATATTTTCAAACACGATACAGCACGACATATATATATATATATATATATATATATATATATATATATATAGAGAGAGAGAGAGAGAGAGAGAGAGAGAGAGAGAGAGAGATTTACCGCGGACCATTAATTATAGACGTGTGAAATTAGTTGGCAAAATCAGCTATATATGACTTTTAGTCTATATCGCACAGCTCTACTACAGATTCAATTCAACAATAAATTGATAAATAATTTTACCGCTATAAGTTTTACTGTACCTACATCATTTTGATTCTGCTGCAGTGACGTGAATTTGAAATCAATAAAGTTTTCAACTTATCATATCACTCTGACCTCGATTAGCACATTGCCGCCAATTGCAGCAAACGTTAAATGCGGTGGTGAATATAATGTTGGTGATAAATAATTAATGAATTATGGCTTATGGATTACAGCACGAACCAACTTTATTAATCAGGTTCCGTTAGCATGCTGATAGTATGCGTATTCCTTACCTTTGAGGATGTAACTTGCAGAATGGTGGCAAAAGAGTGAATCTGCTGACCCTTTTGATACGTTTCGCTCACGTGTCATTCAGCGACCTCTTGCAATACGTGCCCACACGTAAAAACGTGATACCACTTTTGTGACACTGTTACATTTAAATTAGGGCGCGCTCCACTACAAACTGTCTGCTGCGGGCTTCATTACATTTCAAAGGTCGACTGTCTCGTAACATGAAACCCAAAGACAACTGTTTTAGGCATATTATAATATGTGTAATAGTAAAATTATAAGTTTATTTCATTAGGCTGAATATTAGGCTATATTTCCAGCAGAGTGCCTGGCTGCAGCTGAGGTTATGCCATCCAAACAGGTCTTAGGCCTTAGGCTCCTATAGTTAACATATCCAATAAAGCACTGCACACACTTTTTTGTCTACTAAAATCTAACATTAGAGATATAAGCAGCAGATATAAATGATTTGAATGACTGTGATAGGTTCCCCTGGCATGAAACCCTACAAAATCATAAAGATTATCAAACAATCCTCATTTTGATCATAATTAACACACACAAACACACACATTTTAACAATTTATTTAAGTCCACTTAAACAAAGTAATTTACAAGGACATAAATAGTACAGATGCAGTTAAATACATGGACAGAATCATGGACCAGTTGCATACCTGTACATCAAATCTATACACACTATGCATAACACTCAGTTGCTATGGATATAAATAGCATTGTCTTCGCCATATACAATGGCTACCTAATGGCAGACAACGCACAATATTTTACTTTTGGGGCATCTTAAGCTGTTGTAGCCCTGATACAACCAGTCTGTGTACATGTCCTAAACTCCCAAATATGAAAACAAATAGTCGACTCTGGTAACCTATGTTTTAGATTATGTTTAGTAGTGGTTGATATTTAATGACTTTGTTCATAAAAGCTTCCTCCAAACTAGAATCAAAGTTACATGCATTTTCCAAAATAAACATCTCAGTGTTTCCGCTATATACATTCAACCGTGGCGGCCCGCCACTCCTAAAACATCCCCGCCACGCCTGCGGTTGTGGATAGAAGGGATACAGCAAACGAAATCTCGTTGGATGAGCACTGTTTTATCCTAATCCTTTAACCAAACCCAACTCTAAACACAAAATTTCACACGATTGTAGGATGTATTTGTATCTAATTTAGCCAGAACCGCTGTTTTCATCCTAATAATCCTACCTCCAAATCTAATCCTTAACTTTTCGGCATTTGCTGTATCCCTTCTAGACAAAACCCACAGCGGCATCTCGCAAAAAAGCTACCGAAATGTCCGCTCTGCGAGACTGGCTGTCTAGAAATAAATTCCTTTCTGGATTCGCGTTGTTCATTCATTTATAATAAATCTCCTAAAATATCATAATTTCCTCCATGGGTTTAGTTTCATGCACAAATAGATTTAAATCAACAGAGGATTATTAAGCTACGTTTCTGTTTTGAGAAATAATAATAAAATAAATAAGCCTATACGAAATATGTTGCACTTAAATAATTATTAAATTGACAAAACGAATAAAAAAGTATTTGACTTTCTGTTCTTTTTTTGTGACGCGCTCTAAAACCAAACCAGCAGAAAACACGTCATGTTTTTAATGATTATAAATAAGCACAAGGTTTTCTCCTTATTGTGAGTTTACACAAATAAAAATACATCATTTGAAGTTTCGAATGTTGTTTTACTTTTATCTTTATGACTATAAATTTAGGGTAATTTAAGCTGCAAGGTCATCACGCATATGATGTTCACCGGCGCATATCTACACCAACACAGCGCAGGGCTGCGAGAAAAGACATTATTAAACTTTTGATTTAACATATTACGAGTTTTTTGGACATTCATTTGGAATCACTGTACTCATATTATCAACTTATCAGGCCATTAGTTATTCAGAATATAGGCTATAAGCGCAGCGCACTGCTGAGCGCTCAGCTGTCAGTCAATCGTCTGTGCTTTAGATCGACACTCACAAAGTTTCACATTAAATAAGATATTTGTCCAAAAACAAAAGGCTAAATACTGAATACTACTTATATGCGACTGCAAGACATTAATAGTCGAATCTGTTTGTAAGGAAACTTACATTATTCCTGTACGAGAAGTAAGTTGGTAATAGAAACTTGAGGCAGACGGTGAGACTGTTTTATCTGTTTTCAGACGAAACAGCAGGGTCGGGGTACCCGCGGGTGAACTGCATAATATTTGATCTAACGGGTGTAATAGGCTATTCGCGTGTCATTTGTGTTGTAAATGCAGGTCGGGACTCAATAGACAAGAGTAAAATGCGGGTCTGACATCCAAGACCAAAATTCGACTCGTTTTTAAATTTCCCGTGCTTATTTGTGATTAAGATCTGTCTGAAGACCGGTAAAGGTTTATATTTAACTGCGCGATTTGCGGTGTGACCGGCTCGGGGTCACAGTCTTTATGTCAAATGGTACGGGTGTGAAATAAAATTGCTGCTGATGTCGGATAACTGGTCGGTTGTTCTGTCAATCACAGCGGTGCGGATTATCAAACAGGACTGCATGACTTTGTAACAGCTCTGTACGCTAAACACGAGGACGAACTTGCAATGCACACTACATTAAAACTACAATGAAATATCCGAACTACGTACGTAGCTGTGTAACGTTTTTTTAAAGAAAATACAGTTTAGATCAAACATAGAAAAGCAATATGCTATAAATATAAGGAAAAGTAAATGACAGCGTGAAAATTATAAAAAAATACATGTTAGTTTACTGTAGCCTATATATTCTACATAAAAATTTTTTTTTACATTTATTATCATCATGGGCGCCCCCTGCCGCCACAGCTGAAAAAAATCCTAGAGGAAACACTGTACCGTGTCCAAAGTCATGTCAGTTCTCTGTTCTCCCAACATGCCATGCAATCCATTGTAGCATGTCTGTGTTTGTTGATGTTCCAACAGAACATGGTCCATGATCGTCACCCCAAAGCCCCAGTGGCCTAATGGATAAGGCACTGGCCTCCTAAGCCAGGGATTGTGGGTTCGAGTCCCATCTGGGGTGCGCTTCAGCAGAGTGGCGCAGCGGAAGCGTGCTGGGCCCATAACCCAGAGGTCGATGGATCGAAACCATCCTCTGCTAAGAGCCCTTTTCTTGAAGGCTTGCATGGCTCTGGCTCTGAGAAAAGGCTGGCAGAATGTTTCACCGTTTTCACCATAATTGGAAAGGCAGCTGTTCTTTTTTTCTTAATTGCAAGTTTATTCAAGACACCTGAATCATTGGCATGGTGCCAACAGTCTACATCAGAGTGGCCTGCTTTGCCAGGGCCTGTAGGTTGAGTCGTGTCCGGGCTGTGCTCGAGCAGAGTGGCGCAGCGGAAGCGTGCTGGGCCCATAACCCGTAACCATAAATCGAAACCATCCTCTGCTAGGTGTACTTTTATTAAAAGCCTGCATGGCTCCGGCTCTGAGAAAACGCTGACAAAACATTACGTCGTTACACCACGTGTCCTCGTCATTGGAAAGGCAGCTGTACCTTATTTCTTAATTACGAGTTTTTCAAGACACCTGAATCCTTGGCATGATGCCAAAATTCTACATCAGTGTGGCCTTCTTAGCTAGGGACGCTAGGTGGAGTCGTGCCCTGGAGCGTGTAAGCAGAGTGGCGCAGCGGAAGCGTGCTGGGCCCATAACCCAGAGGTTGATGGATCGAAACCATCCTCTGCTAGCAGTCCTTTAGTTAAAAGCCTGCATGGCTCTGAGAAAACGCTGACAAGACATTACTTCGTTTCACCATGAGTCCTCATCTTTGGAAAGGCGGCTGTACTTTTTTTCTTAATTACAAGCCTATTCAAGACTCCTGGTGACTCATTTATGAAGCGCGCGTAGGCACAGATTTGATCGTAAAGTGTGCGTCCCCCAAAATCTATGGCAAAGTCCATATTTCTTAAAACTGTCTTTGACGTGGAAAAGTGCCTAGCGCCATGTCAGGGCCTGAGCAGGCGCACGCGCTATTGCTTGTCAGATTGCTGTAGGTATTTGGAAATATAAGCCATTTTTGCTGCTCTTAAAGGATTTAAACATTGACAGGCGCTCTTTTATATGTCAGTGGCATTAAAAAGGCATCGATTATAATTCCGCAAGTGTTCAGCTGCGCACAATTTCAAGCTCATTTACGATTTACAGATTTAAGGTCAGAAAATGAGGCCTACGCGTGCTTTCTATGGGTACCTTCGTTTTATTAATAACAAGTGTGCGCTTTTGAGAAAGGGGCCTGATCATCAATGCCATGGATGTGGCACATTTCTAGGAGAGAGTATGAAATTGGCACATTCAGATCCACCCATTGCCTACGTGATGTTAATGAAAGAATTAATTCAGAGCATGTTGTGGGAAATGAGATTCGTTCCTAGGAGAAAGTTTGAAATTGGCCCTTTCAGATGTTCCAATTGATGACAGTGCTTACATTTGAAAACTTGTTGTGAATGAGATTTGCACCAGAACTATGATAGTTTCATCATGCCTCGCCAAAAACCTTCTGTCAGAAGTGGGATTTGAACCCACGCCTCCATTGGGAGACCAGAAACCTCACAAACTGAGAAGGTGGGACAACCTTGAGTCTGGCGCCTTAGACCGCTCGGCCATTCTGACACGGCTCATACATCCTAAAACTGATGTTACCGTGTCCAAAGTCATGTCAGTTCTCTGTTCTCCCAACATGTCATGCAATCCATTGTAGCATGTCTGTGTTTGTTGATGTTCCAACAGAACATGGTCCATGATCGTCACCCCAAAGCCCCAGTGGCCTAATGGATAAGGCACTGGCCTCCTAAGCCAGGGATTGTGGGTTTGAGTCCCATCTGGGGTGCACTTCAGCAGAGTGGCGCAGCGGAAGCGTGCTGGGCCCATAACCCAGAGGTCGATGGATCGAAACTATCCTCTGCTAAGAGCACTTTTTTTTGAAGGCTTGCATGGCTCTGGCTCTGAGAAAAGGC